>NC_137696.1:87957422-87974922 GCF_964034855.1 Anser brachyrhynchus | reverse complement strand
TATGTGCATGCATTTACACTTACATCTGATTTTTAGCCGCTTGTCTCTGAGCTTTCCGTTCTTTCCTTTTTTGATCTGGTGGCTTAGCAAAAACAATTTCAATGTTTTCTCCCTCTAAATCTTTGCCATTCATTTCTTCCATTGCCTGAAGGAATTAACCAGACTTTAAATATACTTCTAAGCATATCTGAAGTTATTAAGTTTACTCTATCCTTTAGAATATGCATTTTTAAATGTTATCCATAGCTAAAGCAACAATATAAATCTAAAAAAATTAGACAGCACAATATTATGGGTTCCAGAAAGTTATGCATTTCCTCTTAACTTAGTTCTCAAACCCAGGATGGCATGGATAAGCTTAAAAGTCTTCCACTAAAAATTCTAAATAGGCTTCAATCTTTGTAAGCTGTTTCAGTTAATGAAGGGACAGAATTAACTTCTGAAAGGACAGTAAAAAAATATTTGCAGTAAATGTCTACTGTTAGCATAAATGCAAATGGTACTAAAACTACAGATCAGCAGATGTTTTTATGCCTTTGTTTTACATGTAGTAACTTCTTTTTTAAGCCAGAAACCCCCCCAGAAAGAGTACGTGTGTCATTCTCACTTAAAAAAAACACAAAAAACACACCAACACATGCGCATGTTCCCATGGGTCACAGTAATTGCTACAAGTTAATTTTAAGCAGAGGAATCCTAAAGATTCTACCACTTCTAGGGACTCTACATAGCTGAGCCTCGACAGGATACGTATCCTGTGAGAAGATTCTTTCCATCATCTTCGTAAGCATCTGCTTCAAGGCATCTGGATGAACAAGAAAAGCTGAATCCCCTTGTATCCTGCTGTATCCTCCCACGGGACATAAAAATAGACACACTGTAGACAGGAGAGGAAGTGCACTTTCCCTTCCTAACAACAGATGACCAGAGAAAATCCAGCAAGACCAGGCTAACAAAATCCAGGGAAGACAATTCCTCAGCTGTCCCACACCTCTCATGAAAAGAAAAGGTGATTATTCCACACCATAAAAAGGAAGTCATTCTGTTCCTAGAAAATAAAAAGATTACCTAAATTTTTATCACCTGTCCTAGAGAAACTGCACTAGAGTCTATTGCTAACTTGATGAGAAGAGTCACTCAACATCTGGCACTTCAATTTCAACTGATAACAGGTATGACTATCTTAGATATTCATCAGAAGAACTACTTAGGATAGGTGCATCTAAGATCTAGTTTTTCAAATTAGCAAATGCATTTTCTTAGGAGATACCCAGAGAGGACAAAGGCATCAGAAGCATTTTAACGTTCCTCCAGACAGATTTTTTCTGAAGTTAGAAGTATACAGCTTCAAAACGTTATACTTAGTCACATGTGCGCACACACACAAGGGTACAGCCCTCTGCACTTACCTTTACAGCACCATCCCGTTCATCAAAATGGATGAAAGCATAGTCTTTTAGCTTCTTCACTCGCTCTAGCTTTCCAAATTGACTGAAGGCCTTTTCTAGTATCTCCTCTGTTACAGTATTGGCAAGATTGCGTACAAACAGAACTTTTACCTAGAAAAAAAAGAATTAAAAACAATATTTAGACAAAAAGTTTTGCAAGTCATTACTATCGGCAGCACTGAAAATATTATATTTTAAGTACATTTTATATACGCAGTTATGTAAATATATACGCTCATATATACATATATATATTCATATAGCACAAGTTGGCTGCAAACATCCCTGGCTGCTAAAAATATCAGATCAATTTTCAAACACGATTACATAGCACTAGTATCCTGAAAGTCAATACAGTTTCTGTTAACGTTTGAAAAAATCCTAGCAGCAGTAATTTTCAACTCAGGAACGCTTTCAAATTTGAAAGAAGGCAACTGAGACTGGTTACACACAAAATAATTAACTTATCAAAACATTCCATTGTTTAGACAGGTTTTGCAGAACAGTCATCACTGTAATATCTAGGTCAGAGGTGACAGCGCTGCAGCTCTCAAGCTGCTTAACTTGTGGCTTCCCTGCTACAGCTACACCAAATACCTAACAGCAGGACTGCGCTTGCCTGAGGAGCACTCAGTGACCTGAATCCACAGTTACAAGAGGGAAGAAATACAGAAAAGGATACGAAGGTTGACATTGCCAGGTCACCCTTAGACTTTCTCACAAGTCAAACTGAGTCCTTTCTTTGAGTAACAGCTACCTCAAATTAACTGAAAACCTATTCCCTCCCCCTCTGAAGCACGCAATATGGCTTGTAAGCTACATGAAGAGTGCTAGGCAGCTTTTAAGATCAGAAAGGCTAGTTATCTTAAGGGTTTAGGTACATCTCGTTAACTGCCTGACAGCGACTACATCATCAATGCAAAGTTGAACCAACCACAAACTATTTTAAGATGAAAGAAAACAATGCCATCTGACAAAGACTGATACTAAATACACCAGACGGCATGTACTGGACACCAGCGAATCACGTATGTTAGTGGGCTGGTAGCATTCAAAGACTTGTCCTTGCCCCCACATTGAGGTTACACTGAATGTCTGGACATTATCTTTTTTGCATGACATCACCCATGAGCTCTGGCAATTTATAAGCCTCTCTTACGTGTTGGGGGAGCCCCTTCAATACGCTGCCACCACGCGCTGACATTATAGTCTTACTTTCCTACAATGCAGCTGCCAATCGGCCACAAATGCCTGCAACATCTTTCCACACCCCCTCCACTGTTAGTGGCTTCTAACTAGCTGATGACAAAAAGCAAGCGAACATGCTACATGGCAGCATTTGACTTCCCATTCCCAGTCCCAAAGGTCAACACAAGTAACACGGGGTACCAAAGGACCACAGAAAGCATGCTTCAATTCCCTGAAGCAGAGCTATAATCTCTGCTCCTACAAAGCACAGGAATCCAGTAAACCCCAACACCTGTTGTATAAGACACAATTACTGTGTAATTAAGTTACAAACAAACAGGCAAGACTTCCATAAATCTTTGTCTCACTTGATTGCAGAACTAGGATGGGACACAGAGTTTGGGAAAAAAAAAAAAGAAAGATACTACAAGACTATAAATCTGATCCAGAGAATCAACTCTAGCCTTTGGCAATAGCTATTTTTGCTGATTCTCAGGGGATAAAAAAAGTCACAGCCAGCTCCAGAAGGAAAGCTTTCTCCTACCCTGTGTTAAGCTTCTCCTATATGCCTTGATAGTACAGGCGAACTGTGTGCCTTCCAAGAACCATTTTTAGCAAACCATTCTAATCGCTATCTTTACCTTACTTTATTTCGTTTAAAAGAATCACAGAAGTTTTGTTGTGTAACCACTTGTTTTTAAAACTGGTAAGTTGCAAACAAATGTTCCTTATTCTTATACTTTAGGAAAGGATGAAAACTTGAATCTCATGAGGAACCAACCCTAAGAAGCCTTCACCAGTAAGTCCACAATGACTGACATATTTAGTGTCAGATATGATTAAAAACCTCAAAAAGTACTTTTTTCTTTAGTACAAGATGATTATTTTAGTACTAGCAGGACATTATTTTTTAATAAGAAATTACTTTAAATTTTCTCCCACACAGACAAATTCATTAATCTCTAATACCTCAATGATACCTTTGGTCATGTTACAGACCAAAAGCGTAGCTCAACCAATCAAGGAAGATGTCAAAACTAATAGGCAAATTAAAGCATAGGGTGAAAAAAGGAACTATTTTTATTTCATTTAAGGTGAAGAGACTAAAAAAGTCCTCTTGATTAAGGCTTGTAGGTTGTAACCAGGAATACACATCTAGAACAAGCAATATACCCCACTATCCTAAGTGCAAGTGCACAGCAGCACTTTGTCATAAAGGCAGGACCTGCTTGCAAAACTGCTGAAGACTGGACTACCCCCAAAACTACTGGGATCTGTTCCTTTTCCTCCTTTTACCTACAGTACAAACACTTCAAACTTTGTTAGTATGTTCTCCAAGGGTTAGTATCCCTGTCTCCTCTCCTGTAATCTACCAGGCAGCCATGAGCACAAGACTTTATTTAGCTGCTTAACCTGCCAATCTAGCACATGCTCTGTAGCCTCAGCCACATTACAGAAATAATTTAAAACATAAGAGGCATCAAAATGCTGCTTAGGAGAAATTAAACTATCAACACAACTACTAGAAGGTAGAAAAAAGTTTGGACCAAAAATCAATTACTTCACCAATTATATGCATACACTGATCTGTCAGAACAAGTACTGAACTCCTCTATCACATACGTCTGTAGCTTCAAAAACTAGCTTTCCTCCTCCTCATGCTGAAGATACTTCATGTTTAAGGTAACACCCCCTTTAAATTTCAAGTGCTTCAATATTTATTAAGTATACATCCATGTAGCACTCTCCGCAACATTTAAACAAAAGTCTAGAGGAGAAAGGAAAAAAAGGCTTGAGAAAACACTTTAGAATTGTAAATTAGTAGGTGTCAATACACTGACGAAATGGCATGCTTTTTTGCCAGGTATTTAGAACAACGTTGTTCACCCTCGAGCTACCGAGGTGAATCCGTCTTCCCCATGCTTTGCTCTTATGGAGTTTCTTTTCTAGTAATCTAGATGAGCACACTGCAGATCAGATGATTATTGTGATGAAAGCAACCTCCTACTCTTACTCAGTGTTTCCCCCAGAGCCTTCTACCAAAGGAGTGTGAGACCAGGGCCAAGCGCTCTCCCTTTGCTCCCGAACGTCAGTACTCAGGAGCAGACAGCCAAACTGCAGCTCACATCCGGGAGATCTGTGTGACTGTGACAAGTAGCTCAGCTGCTCTTAAACATAACACAGCAGTAAACTCCAGAAAGCAAACCTAACACCTCCAGCGGGGCCGAATGTGATCAGGCTTTCTGTAAACGTACTTGAAGTGGGCAAGACAGACTGGAACAGAACCTTTCCCTTGTTGTAAGAATAAACTAAGGGATGCAGCAAGCTAGAAAGGTCAGACACCAACACTTGCCTCAGTTTCTGCCTACACCCACAAACTATGCACTCTTTTTCAGCATGGTCATTCACATTTCCATTCCCTTTTGCATCAACTGCCTATATTTGGCAAATAGCAATAAAATATAACATTTCCCGCTTTAAATACAAAAAAATGTGAGGCATTAAAACCTTAACGTTCAAAAAATGAGTATTAAGTGGGGCAAAACACTAATTTCTTTAGCCTTTCATTCCGACATTTATAAACTTACTTCAGAAAGACACCTACCTCATCATATCCCCTATCACACCTTGCTTATCTATGTGGTCATGTCAGCAGAAGTTTGTGCTAATTCAACAGTTTGTTGGAGTAGGACGTCTCTTGAGCCAAGAAACTGATCAGATAGACAGCCACATATAGGAAATGTCACCTCTGACAAATTTTACCTGCAAGACTCTTCCCTGCTGTTGATCATGTGTGATACAGAGCAAGAAAGTGAAGTCTGCAAACAGGGTAGTCCAAGAGCTTCTGTGATAGGCATGTTATAAAAGCAGGCTTTCTTCTTTTAGTAGGCTTTTTTTTTTTTTTTCCTAAAAATGAGCCACTGCCCCAACCCTTTTCCCTTATAGCTCACCAAAGAGGAGATCCCAGCCACACTATTCTACTAGGTCCATCAAAGTAGGACTCCAGCAAGTGATATGTCTCAAATAAGAGTAAAAGCAAAGGCAAAAAGCAAGTAAAGAGAAGGTTATAAGGATATAGACTAGCTAGGAGCTTCCATGAAACAACTCAGCTACACAACACAATTGAAAAAGATAGGTCTGGGCATTATCTGATGGGGAAATAAAGAGGTAATATTTCTACAGCAAAATGAAGTGCTATAACGTACTTCAAGATGTTCAAGTTCAGACCTTAGCTTAACTGAAATACTCAAACTCCAAAATACTACCAATATTTTGTCTCAATATTTTAAAAGATTAACACCCCACCCGAGTCAAAAATAAAGACAAAGTTCCAAATACAAAGTAATTGCTTAACTACTCAAAAGTAACTTCTACAGGATAGCTTTAAAAAGTTGTGTGTGTTACTGTAACATTCTACTTCTGAAGTGACAAACATGTAGTTCCAGAGTTAAAAATCATTAAGGCTTGTTCTCCGATCATTTCTGGATTTCTGTGCCACGATATACTAAACTACAAAGTCATTTTAATTTGGGGAGTCGCCACCACCACTTCCAGATCAGAAATCAGCTACACCAGCATACATATCATTCACCCTTGGGAGCACAAGATAACATCTGCCAATAGTTTTTTTGAATTCACATCAATTCTAGAGTGCATTCTTATTTTTATCATCTCACTTACAACACTTTTTTCAAGAGGGCTGAAAGATGCTATTTAAACTTATGCTCATATCAGGAAGTACCTACTCTGGAACAAGGCACTTTACGTATATTATGCTTCCCTTATAGCTTTATTACCTTTGCCATGACTTCGGGATCTGGGTCTTCTATAGGGTCAGCCCATTCAACTGTAACAACATTTCCCCAGACTTTCACCTTGCCACTCATTAACCTACGTCTGGCCTGAGCAGCAGTCTTGTGATCTTCATATTCAAGGAAACAGAAACCCCGGTTCTTTTTCTTGTCATCGGGCTGATGATACAATATGACATCTGTAAGGCCCTCTGAAAATAAGCAAAATATTCCTTTGTTATGGCTTTAATCCACAAGGTTGTATTATAAAGTAAGGATTACCTTTCCGAGAAGTATGCATCTGATTAGCAGATCCAAAAAAGCACTACATGCTAGTCTTTTCAGACTACGTACTTATTAAAACTTCCCTACTTTCAAAGCCCACATTCTCCAAGAGACATTGGACTATCCCAGCTTAGGATCCCTTTTGTTAAGTGAAGAAAGCTTAAAAGTTATAGAAGAATACCTTCCATCTCCCTGAACAGAGAGTGCAACCAAAAGTTGTGCTTTGTCACTTTTCTTCTCAACCCCCCTAAGTCACAATACTTATCAGCATCTGTTTTTTCCACGGATGTCCAAAGAACAAAAGGTTAAACTTGCATGATTTCAAGACATCTAAGAGTTTCAGTGTTGCTCCAAGGAACCTAAAGTGTATCATTCAGTAACACAGGAAGCTGTAAAACGTTACCTTAGCAAGTTTATATGCTGTTAACAGAAAGAGATCCTTATCAGTAAGAACTCTGAAGCACAGAACTGGTTAAGTTTCCCAACCTGCTTCAGTTTTGTCTTGAAAAGCTTTAGAACATCAATTAGTACTGACATAATTAAACCATCTGTTTGAATGGCTTTTTTAAACAATACACACATTTTCTCAGTAAAACTTGGAACTGCACACCTTGTTTAATTACAAATATTTCAGCCCTCAGCACAGTAAGATTTTTTTTTTAATAAATAAAAATCGGGACAAATGCTAAGTCATCTCAGTTTGAATTCATTTTCATTCAACCATAAGCCAAAAGATGGTAAAAATACTTCATCACTGATCACGTTTGCCATCCTCTAGCTGTATGAAACAGTTACTCAGTTACCTGTTACTTTGCTGAATTCTTCAACAATTTGCTCCTTGGTTTTACTCTTAGGAATAGAACCAACAAAAAGCCTATTATTGGCAACAGAGATGCATACACCAATGTGTTTTCCAGAACGAATTTCATGATTGTTGTACTGAAAGAAAAACAGACAATCATCAGTCACACATAACTTTCACTCCCGTCCAACAGCAGCAATACCAAATCTTTTGCTTCTGCAAACATGTATTAAATTCTTTGGCAATTAACACGTTCTTATGATATGTACTCAATTATTTTGCATTATACCCATGCTCTCTAAGCTATCTCCACAGCATCAACCAACAACTTCCCTTCCTTTCTTGTTCAAGCCTTAGTCTTAATACATATACCTTTAGACTTCTTCATGTAGAACCACAAAAGGTTAATATGTCCAAACCAACAAGGTCAAGGCTACTCCCCCTTCACAACAGCACAAAACAAAACTCAGGTTCCTCTACAGATTGCATCTGTGAATTCTTAAATTGTATCGTGTGTCTAATAGAAGACAGGTGTTACAATTGAAGTCAGATTCCCTTCCAAAGCTCTATAGTTCACAAGGGAAAGCCATGATCAGGTCTTCTCCACAAAGCATACAAGAGCAATTGCCGAATTCTTTCCAAAGCATGTAGATTACACAGATAAAGTAAACAGCAAAAAGACTTCTATTGCTTTGAAATCTTAAGACTTTGTTCATACTCCGGTCCCAAAACAGACTGTTTAGAAAACACTCTGAACACATCAACAGTTCAAGGGGAAAAAAAACTATTACTGTAGACATCTGCTGACAAAAAAATGCCCTTCATTGAGATGCAGACAGACATGTATCATCCAAATAAGCAGCTGGGAGGTCAACTGTTGGTACATCAACCACTTTTTTCTGCACTGCGAGCCCTGCAACAGGCAATTCTTTAGCTAGGAAAATGTATTTTGTGGTCAACATTTTATTGACAAGTAGTAGGATAGCTTTTCAAAATTTAATCTAGCTATTTATTCTGTGAGTGATTTTGTGTCTGGTGGTAAACTTCCCACATAAGCAAGTTCTCCCACACCCCCTTCTTGCTTAGGGCACTAAAAACCAGGGTAAAGATGTATTTATATTTAGCTATTACAAACAAAAACTACATCACTGAAGACTTTCAAAGCTATGCAATTGTACAAGAAGTGAGCTAAAAAAACTGCACATGTGAAAAGGATCTTGAGTGGCATCTCTCCAACTAGTTATGTCGCAAAGCATAGCACAATACAGTAAAAGGCATCTCCCTATCTGTTGACTGTGTAGCAGAGGAAGAGTTGATTTTAAAGTCTGAAATAAAACCACACAGGAAAGACTACATATATATTTATGAACACTGACAAAGACTTATATGCATTAACAAAGAGAAGATTATACTTGCTGGAAAAAACCAATCCTTTAAAGAAACAGGTTTACAAAAAAGCTAGCAGCTTATAGGTCTGGATACAAGACAAACTGATTCTTCTTCAACTGAAGTATGTAAGATAAGAGAAGGTATTATTATCTGACTGCTCTTATTAAAATCTAAGACCAAAGTCTAACTTCATATTTAATCCAAAAAAGAAGCTCTCTCACACCTCATAACAAAAACTTTTCATAACTTCAAAGGAAAATAAGTACTCTAACATTGCTATTCCATGCTGATATTAGTTTCTTTTTCTCCATACTATCATACTTTACTACTTTCCATCATATGTTAATCCTACCACAGATGAAACAGTCTAGAGTTAGGTGCTTCTAAATATACAATTGGTGGTTTTGGGGCAAATAATTTGCAAAGCAGCTGCAAACTTAGATTAGATATCAATGGGCCCAAATCTTAACTTGGATGAAGTACCAAACCAGTCAGGCTACCAAATTAGCAAGGTCAGCAAAACACTTTTCCCTCGTCACCACTGAAGCAATGCCTGAAGTCAGCAGAGACATTAGCACCCCCTAGATACCAGAAAAGGTTTTTTGTTTTTTTTTGCTAAGTTCCTCAAGAACTGATTCACTAACAGGTAAAGTCTGTTTTGTCATTTCATCCACTTTCACCTGCAGTTTGGTTCCAGCAGCAAACAAGCTGCACTACTGTACAGAGCTGGCAAACTGCTTAATAGGGATATTTGCACCTGTACCTGCACTTTGATCAAATTTACACTTGCTCTAGTCAAAAATGCTTAGAACTGTATATAGTAGCATGCACTATACCTTCTCCTATAAGCTTGGCCCACAAATACTTAATTCTGTGCAGCGCTGCAGTAACCCTAATCACTCAGAAATCCTTTCCAAAATTGTTATCTAACAGCTTCATACGAAACAGTAGGAATTGAGTGTGCACATAAACACACAACTGGAATTATAATTCATAGCTGAAAGAGTGTAAACAGAAGGGAAATGCAAGCATGCGGACAGGCGAAAAAACACCTGAAAAAAGTCAGACCTAACTTCCAACAGCTGGTACTTGTGTGAACAGCACTTGAGATGCTGCTTCTACTTAACTGGCTGGGTGATTGACACCTGTACACTGGATTAAGCGTACAAGTGGATTAACTTAACTACTGTTCATATCTGAGAGTCTTCTCAGGATCAAGCCACAGCATTGTTCCATTTTTGTCTCAAGCACAGCAGCAAAGGTATTTCAAACAAAATTTAGGGATCTCCCTTTACAAGCTGCTGGAGCTATGCATAAACAAAATCATGCCTTCAACCTTTTAAGTGCAAGGTTTCTTCCGGTCAACGAATAGAATAAGTCAATGTTAAGTTTATCTAAAATATTGGTTCAGTTTTATATGAAGATGTTATAAAGACTGTGGCTGATAGCACAGCCATACAGAAGTGAATCACATGCAGAATACCTTACACCAATTGCAATAGCCTGAATACAGGTCAGTGTATTTTCTGCTGTTTGAGTATTGACAAAACCTCATAGCTGTCTATTAGTCAGAAAACTAAAGCAATGCAGAGATTTTTATTCTCATTTTTGGTATATTTCAGAATCACGAATGGGGAAAAAAAGCCTCTGGGAAGAGGATGAGAAATAAAAAGAGAACCCCCAGTTCCATGACACCCAGAAATCCCTGAAACAAGCTGTCTACATATCAGAAGTAGTATCAGAAAGAATACTGCCTGTTAAAATACTAGAACGTTAAAATAACTAGGACCAAGAGTTTAGTGTTTCTCAGAGGTCTTTCAGCAACCTCTCCCATGCATGTGTTAAAAAAAACAAGACATACACCCACCATTTTCAACTAAGCCACAAAGCCGTATTTTGCCAGTAACCCTACAAATCACTCAGGCACCTTGGGCAACTTCTAACACACCAGACGACCCAAGCCAGCTGGGACCAGGACCATGCAAAAGCTGACAAACGCCACAGTATCCAGTTTAGAACTAATCCTGCCTTCAAAGGTTAGCATGAAGGCTGAAAATCTGCCGTACCAACCCTAACACTTTTCAAGTATCTACACTCTGTGGCTATCTAGCAGAGAAACACACCTTATTTTTTCCTGCATATCAAAGATCAAATATAAAGGGACTTTAAGTACCTCCTTTCCTTCCCTCGTATCATTCAGTAGAAGACTGAGGCCAGGACCTGAGCTCTAACTTTTATGGAAACACAATCTGAATGACTTTTCAGGCCCCCTCAGGAGCACACTGCATTTAAGCAAAATAGCGCTAACTGAAGAAAAATTCCTTTTCATTTAATAGACGCTTCTGATAATATATTTAAATTTGTTTCACTCTTTAGGTAAGTCATGTGAATAACTCATGAGTTTACACAAAATATAAATAGCTAAGCTGACAAAGTACAAAGAGGTATATGCAAACAGTTATCGTAAGTGTATTTGGATTGCACACAGGAACACACCAGACATGCTTGTTTAAAAAGCTAAACAGAAGATACCAGAACTTTTTGTACTTTTTTTTTTTAAAGAAGATTTTTCAATACTGTTTGAGAGGCATTTCTATCTTCAGCCTGATTCATCTCAACCAAGTGGGTTAGCAAGGTACCTTAATGACCTAAGATGCCCCTTAATACAGAGGAGAGGTTTGAACCCTGCCATATTAGCACAGTATCAGTATGCCTCAGAATGAATATGGTTAGCGCTCTTAGGATCACACCATGCATTCTGATCTCAGACACACCAATGCAGCACTAACTAGCTCAAAGAATTCAAGTTTCATGTAACTAGAAAAACAATAGAGCAGGGCAACGACTGGGGACATAAAACCCGGAAAGCTTATTAAGAGTTTCCCATTCTTTATATCAGACCATTTCACACCTCTGTCTTAAAACAGAGGAAGTTTTTAACCGGTAGCTTTTCTGTCATTTTCCAGATAGTTAACACAGACAAAACAGACCTTGCAAGTCAAAAATGATTACTTATTATCTGAAGTATCTTATGAAATTCTGTGACTTCAGATGCATTTTCCCAGTATGGTGCCCCCTGCTGGTGCACAAGCAAATCAAAATCATAAAACCTGACCAACTCCTTTGTAACACAGCATCTCAACAAACACTTCTAAAACTCATCCAAATGCAGACAGCTCAGAAGTCACTACTGCTACGACAACTTTTGTTAAGATTCACCTAACCGGACCAAACAGCAGTGCACCTACTTTATTTCCTGCCCCTAACACGCCCAAAGATTTATACACAGAATTATGTAAAAAATATTTAAAAATGCCTGGTGGACATTCGTAAAGTCATCTAAAAATGACACAGTTTAATTTTAAGCATTCAGACATTAGGATCAGGACAACTGCTTATAATCCACAGTGTGTTCTTAAAAAAAAAAAAAAAGAAAGATATAAGAAGACTTACCAGTTTAACAGCCTCCTGAGCTGCCTCTTTAGTACAAAAAGTGACAAAAGCATATCCTCTATTTAGACCAGTTAATGGATCCATCATTAAGCGGAGATCCCATATAGGGCCAGCTTTCTCAAATAATGGAACAAGTTCATCTTCAAACAAGTCTCTTGGAATCTTGCCCACAAATATCTGCAAGAGGCACAGAGTATTTTTATTCATTAGGTGTATTTTTTTTTTTTAATATATAAGCAATAAATCTACACAAACATCTTCTCCATACCTCTGTACCAACGGAGGGTTGCTGTCCTGAATATACAGACTCTGGAGGAGGTCCACCATACTTTCTCTGTCCAGTAGTCACATCAAGAGTGTAGCCGGTTCTTTCCAAGAGTGCCTTCAAGTAAGAAATTTAAAATTTTAAAATCATATGCAAATTCAGCTAATTTGGACGTTCTTCATTCACAGACAACAGACATGCTCATAATTCACCTTAAACTGTGCTGCTTTGAAACTCTCACAGGCGAACAAGCCTACTACTAGCACTTTAACAACAAACTTGCAAAACAATTATTAAAACTGCCAGGTAAAGAAACACTAGAAAATTGGAGGTTCACATGGAGTTTTCCCCGATTCCTTCATTTTCATACAAAAAAGAGGCCAAGTAATAGAACAGCGAGCTTCCCTTTAATTAGGAAGATCTTAGCAGTCCGAGCCACTTCTTGTTTTGGCATGCCCGATCCTGCAAACGTTTATGCACAGAAGTTCCCTTCACTTAATGAGATTACTCATAAGTGTGAAGTTAAAGAACACATGTTTAAGTGCTTACACTCCTGGAACACTGTTCTTTCTGCTTCAGGTATCCCACCGCTGAAGTTGTGATCAAACTCCCCTCCTCCTATGCTGTTATCCCTCCCCATCCTCCCCTCGGTTCCTTGGGGGCACATGCAGCATCCCAGCACAACGGGTCTTCGTTCTGATCACTGCATACAGTTACAAATGTATGCAAAATATCTAATGAGAAACTCCTCTGAAAGTAGCCTTTTCTTAACAATTTTGTACAAAGACACATCGACTCTACGCACAAAAGAGCAGCACATTTAACAAGTCCAATTATAATCAGGAGTTAATTTCACAACTGGAAAATTGCAGAGTGACTTTGAACGCTATAGCCATCAGCTGTGAAAGCCATGCTACTTTAAGTTACTTAATACATACTGTTGTTTTATGTGGTGGTGACAAGAACTGTATCACTTGTTTGTTGTTTTTTCCCTTTTTTTAAAAAAAATTACAATTACACCAACATCCCAGCCTCAAAGTGAGAAAAACAAAGACATTCTAGTTTTGCAAGCTACATAGTTATTTGTAATCTTTAACACATTCATTTTGCACTTTACACATAAAAAGTTAAAGATGAAAGATTCTCTCACTTTTCTAAAGCATCAACTAAGCATACTTAGGTTTTCCTTTCATTTAGCTTTGGAAAAGTTGCTAATTATGGAATTTAATATAAGTTGTGGTATGTCTAACTCTGGACCCAGGAGTTTCTTGGTATCAGGAGACTCACATGAAGAAATAAAGTATCCTTTAAAACAATTTTGGGTACAGATTATGACACACATGCTATCTCCCTGTTGTGGAATTGCTTTAAACCTGAATTGAGGGAAAAAACAAACCAGCAGCTGAAGTTACGTATTCCAAACTCAGAGATCTATGCTGACAAGTTTCCTAAAACTATGAAATAGTAAAACTGTCTCAACTAGTCAATCCTCAGCTCATAAATCAAACCATCCAATCTTTTTAATTTTTCAATATACATTCAGACCCAGTAATTAACAGGATGTAAGTTTTCTCTTGAAGATGCAGTGTAAGATGAAAATGTAAATGACAGCTCTTAAATAATGATGAATAATCTAAAATAGCCTTCACTAGAATATCACAGTTTTATAAGAATTAAGGTCTCTGTCACAAAAGCTTTGCAAAAAACACAGACAGACTTCATACCTTGTATCTCCTAGGCACATACCTTAATTTTTGCCTCATCTGGTCCTTTGCTAGAATCTGCCACCTTGGTCCCCTGTTTTTCCCTCTGCCTGTACGTCTTCATGACTCCACATAAAAAGGCACTTTTGTTCTGCAAAAGATGCATTAATCTTCAGTTCTGCGAACATTACAAGCCAGAACCAATTTCTACCTTGAACGAATAAAGGGCCTGTTTTACGTATCATGTATGGATCACTGAAGAGATTTAAGCAAACTTCTTGCCAGTCTACTAGTAGTTTATCCCTCAACAATTACATTCTAAATTGCTTAACGTTACCTGAACATGTGAGAGATCACTGTCTTTAAACTGTTGAAGCACTGCCAGTGCACCTTCTTCATTAAATTCCTTTAAAGCTTCAATAGCTCTTTCATCTAGATCACTATGTGCAACTAGCCCTAGAGAAAAGAACAAAATTACTAATTACACGTGGGCAGCAATCTTTGTTTAACCATATTTAACACACCTAATATATTTCAGTGTTCCCTAAATCAATCACTGGTTAAAGTTACAATACTCAAGAAGTTGCTTAGCCCTTTAAGTTAAACATTAAGTGCATGTAACTTTTTTAAAATCAAGTTTTCAAAAAAGTTTAGATTTAGAGTAACATATCCTACCTTAGAGTCACAAAATCATAGATTCTACTACCTTTATGTATTTGACTTCTCAGAAATCCAGATGTTACACAGGCCAAGTTTATTTTCAATATCCTGAAGCTGAATTCAGAAGGCTCTATCAAAACCTGACTTAGCTTGACTAGCAATGGTACCATGATATATTTTGAGAGAAGACTATAAACCGCAGCACTAGAGGAGTAATCACAATAATCCAAAAAAAAAAAAAAAATCAAGCTTTAAATATGCTATTTCCATACAATAATTTTTGCACCCATGAGCTCAAATACTATATCACGAAGTAACATTTACATCAGAAGATGACTACCAAGGCTTCAGTTACTTAAAGTTACTGAGAAGTACTGTAAAAATGCACAAAGACCACATCACCTGCCCCTTCTAAGAATCATCTGATGCCTATTCCAGCTGTTGCTACAGTCACATGCAATTTTTTCCCCCTTTCCCAACCCTCAACCCAAGGGGCCTAGCCCAAGGCTTTTCTCTGAAAAATACTATGACAGATCGAAGCACTAAATGACAAAAATCCGCAGATTTTTGTAAGACTGCAGTCCCCATACTTTGGAAACCACAAGAAGTTGCTATTTTAGCCCAAAGACAGACGAATATAATAAAGCATGGTAGGTGTGGTTTTGCAAGTTTTACATCTTACCTGCAACGTAAATTTCATCTAGTTTTTCAGCAACTTTCTGTGGTAAACCAGCATCGAGCAATGTCTGGAAATGCTCAGAATGGGTAACTGCAGCAGAAGTATCCATGGGCTCTTCGGTACCATTCCCATTAACATGTTCAGTAGCCATGTTTCCAGATATCTGTTCAAATGCAATAAGCATCGTAATTAAGCTACAAACATCTTCGAGTAGCACAATTCAAGTGACAGCACGTGCAACAGACCGCCCTGTTCTCGCATAGAGACCGCAGACCACTCCCGTGACACTTTCGGCTTCGGAAGATGCCCCCAAATTCCTCAAAAGAAGCCCTAACACAAAGGAAAGCCCTGACACCGCTGCCTAGCGGGGGTGGGGTGGCTTTCACTGCAGGTTTTACACAACCCAGCCAGACACTGACTCACCTCGCTCCCTCCGTCTCTCCACCACGGAGCTCCGAACAAGTTCGAAATGGAGCAAGGAGCCAGCGGCGGGGGAGGGCGGCGGAGCAGCCCTGCCGCACGCAGCCGCCGCGATACCGCCGCTGACACCCGCCACGGCCGAGCCGCCGGCCGGCCGCCCCGGGCTCCCCTCCCCGGTGCCGGCCGGGCCGAGCGAGAGGAACAAAGCGCTCCTGGCAGCCCGCACCCACCCACGGCGGCGGCGGCAGCGGCGGCCGCCATGAGCGCGATGGAAACACGTGCTCTGCGCGTTCAGATGTCCTACAACTTCCTCCAGTGACCGACTTCCCCCCCCCCCCCCCTCCCCGCCACGCTCCCGCGGGAGGAGCGGCTCCAACCCCCCCCCCCACCCCCCCCCCCAACACGCCCCGAGCCCCGCAGCCGCTCCCCACCTCTCACCCTTATTCCCCCCGGGAGGCCGCTTGCGACACCCCGGGCCCGATTTCACCACCCGGCCGGGAGCTCGCCGCGCCTCCCGACCCCCCCCCACCTCAGCCCGTAGTCCCCGAAACAATGCGGGGGCCCGCCGCCAGCCTCCCCTCCCGGCTGCTGGGGGGGGGGGCACCGCGGGACGCGGCCGTGAGGGACCCGCGGTGCAGGAGCCGCTCGGCTTCCCCCGGCAATGAATGGAGCGGCGGGGCCGGCGGGACAATGAGGCGGCGGCCACGCGTCCCGCAGCGGGCCCGGCCCGGGGCCGCCCCGCCGCCGCCTCCTCCCCGCAGCAGCCGGGCCTAGCGCGAGGCCACCGGGCCGGCCCCGGCCGCCCACCGGGAGCGGCCACGACGGCAGCCGGCCCCTCCGCCCAGCGGCACGGCAGCGCTGCAGGGCCCCGCCCGGCCGCCCCTTCCTCACCCTCACCCTCCTCCTCCTCCTCCTCCACCACCACCACCGCGGCCCGGGCCCCGCTCCCGCTCCCCCCCCTCCCTCCTCCGCCGCCGCTCGGCTCCTCACCGCTCCCTCCCCGCTCCCTCCCGGCTCCCTCCCGCCGACCTGCGGGGCTGCGGGGGTCGAACCGCCGTGCGAAGGGGGCTGCGGGGCGCGCGTGGGGCTTAGCGGCTCGGCGTGGCTGAGGAGCTGCCCCCCCCCCTGCTCCGGCTCCCTCGGCGCGTGTCCGGACAGTGTGCTGGAGCTGGCGTAAAATGGCGGCCGCTCGAGCGCTCACGCCGCTGCTGGCACCAACCCCAGCCCCTTCCACTCGGCGCGGGGGGGGCGGGCGGGCGGGCGGGAGGGGAGGGGAAGGGAGGTGGTGGTGGGGGGGGGGAAGAGAGAGAGAGAGAGGGGAGGGAGGGGGAGGAGGAGGAGGAGGCGCCGCCGCGCGCGCTGGCGCAGCCCCAAAGCCGGGGTCTCCCAGGCAGCTCCGCAAGGGTTATCGCCTCGC
>NC_137696.1:87810463-87957222 GCF_964034855.1 Anser brachyrhynchus | reverse complement strand
GGGAGGAGGAGGAGGAGGCGCCGCCGCGCGCGCTGGCGCAGCCCCAAAGCCGGGGTCTCCCAGGCAGCTCCGCAAGGGTTATCGCCTCGCCCCGCCCGCCCCGGCCGCGCGCCCCGCCCTCGCCTGCTCGCTCTCTCCCCGCCGCGCGCCCCTCGTGCACGCGCACGCCGCCGAGGAAGGAGGGAGGCGGCGGCGGTGGCGGCGGCGGCGGCCGGCTGCGGGGCGAGCCCCGCCCGGCGCCTGCCCGCACCTCCCTCGCGCCCCGCGGGGAGGAGGAGGAAAGAATGATAAAGGATAATAAATAATGAAAATAATAATAATAAAAAAAATAATAGTAAAAAGGGTGCCGGAAGCCGGCGCGCCGCGATTGGGCGAGCGGCCGTTCCCACGGTGCGCAGGTGGCACAAAGGGGAACGGCGCGGCCGGAGGCGGGGAGGGAGTCCCGGCCCGCGGCGGGGGGAACGGCGGGGAGACAAAGCCACGCAGACAAAGGGAGGGGAGAGAACGGCGCTTTGTGTGGCTGCCGGCCAGCCCCGAGCGCGGCAGCCGCGAGCCTCCGCTGGAGAAAGGGGGAGGCGCCGCGCCCCTTTCCCTTAAGGGGGGCGCCCCTCCTCAGGCGGGCACCCGCGCCCTGCAGGCCGGTTCTCTCCCCTCAGGCGGGCTCTGCTCAGCCCTCAGGCCGGTTCCCCCCCTCAGGCCGCCCCCCGCACGCCCGCCCCCTCAGGGGGCTTCTCCCCTCGCCTCAGGGCGGCTCCCGCCAACGGCCGCCACCGCCCCCCGTAACGGTCGCTCGCTCCTGAGGGAGCGGGAGCAGCCCCGCGGCGGGGTAGGGACGAGGAGGCAGCGCCTGGGGCTGGGGAGCCGCGGCCGTGAAAGGGGGTGGCCCAGGGACGTTGGGGACTTGACGGGAAGAAAGCAGCCAGCCCTAGCTAGAGCACTGGCAGATGTGCGTTTCGTGTGGTGGATTCTCCCGGCTGCCAGCCCCCGGCACGCCTCGCCTGCACACCTTGCAGAGGAGACTTGGAAAGCAGCCCCATCAGCTCTGCCAGACCTGTAACTCCAGCCGGGCAGGGAGGGAGGAAGGCACACAATATTACTCCCTTCCTCCGAGGCAGCTCCGTGACAAAGAACCACTGCCACCCCTTAGCACATAGCCAGACACCCTTCAGCATCTCTAACACGTGAAAAATCCTTCAGCCTGCACAGGGGAGCAAGCACAGGCAGCTACAGCACACATTCACTGTCATCAAATGCAAAATTCACATATTCACATGCTAGCATGCAAGTACGTGAGATGTGCAACTGCTGTTCAGTGACACAAGAACAACCTCTTCAAGCAGTTGATGCAATAATTCAATAAAAGCGCTACCACTCCCAGGTTAATCTGAAGTAGCAAGAGATACAAGGCAGCTGTACACAAATATTCCAACTAATTTATAATTTGAAAGTGCCATTAAAAATTCCTTTTTATTTGCTAAGCTCTCCCCCCATATTAAAAAGAAATATAAAATTAAACTTTCTGAGAATAAATTAATAAAAGCTATTTTAGTGAAAACTTGTGCTGTGGTTTTAAGTCATATTCTCTATAAAACTTGAGTATTTTGTGCCCTTCTAAAATGTATTTTTCCAAATACAGCTGTCAGCTGGGTAATATCAGTGAAATTTTTTACAAATTTAGAGAACTAACACCACCACCACCACCCCCACCCCCGGGAAAATACTGCTCCCAAGCATTATTTTCAGATGTTTACAAAAGCTGTTTCAACAAGGTACATACAATATAGCTGTAAAACAATCAATTTACAAAATTTAGGTGTTTATTTTGAACTGATAGTAACAGTAAAAACATTCATCAGTGGAGCTAACTACAGATGGCAGTCTGCTGAGAAAGTAATTCCCATTTTCAGGCCCATTTTAGAAGACAAAGCTACCTCTACACACTTTCATTTTCCTCCATAAAATGGAAGTAAAACAACAAAAAGACTAAGATAAATGCAGTGAACAAATACAAACCCCTAGTCGAAATCACAGCTGACCCGGAGCCAAGAGTTGCAGCTACTTGATCCTTTGAATTTGTGTAGGGAGGAGGAAGCAGAGGCTGACATGCAGTTCCTATAAATATAGCTTGGTTAGTAGCCTCAATATCAGAAGGATGAAAACAAAAGCGGTACACCTAGGAAAAGATCCATGAAACTGTAAAGTGAGTGTGCTTTTTCTTGAGTCACATAGAACATCTACTTGGGGGGGGGGGGGCTTGGGGCAGGCTGCCAGGAACATTTGACAACACTTATTTGGTGACTTGGATTTGCACTAAGGGTTTCAATGCATGTATTTGAAAGTTTGACAACTCACCATAACAAAAATAGAGCTAACTCATAAGTCTTTTTGGAACACACCACCTCCTAATGCAATTGTAACAGCTGCAGAGCTCCACTGAAGCCACAGCTGGACAGAGCCACAAGGATGAAGCAGTAAAAAATAAACTTGACCATGATTACACAAGTAGCTCAAAAGAATCAGAGTTTTATAGTTAATGAATTATACCCTAAACAATGAAAATCTTAGGAGACTCAGCTGCACTTGGTGTCTTACCTTCAGTTCCTGCAATGCCTATTACGATGGCAAGGCATCACCCTTCCCTGTGCACACACTGAAAGCACAGGCTTACCCATGTAATTGGGTATATCCAAGCTCTGAAATGCACTGCCTACAGGTAGAGGGCTGGATCACTGGTCCCACAGCAAGTATCATTACAGGGAGTGAGGGATATGAGTCCCCTGTGCTACATCTGTTGCAGCACAGCCACTCACTCTAGTTTTGATTTAGTGTAGTTTTTGATTTAGTATAGTTTTATATAGACTGAAAGTCTTGAAACAACTCTTCTGAAGTGCTTCTCTCCCTTTCTGCTCCTCTGCTATAGAAACAGTGCCAGTGGAAGAGTACTGGACTGCTCATTTCTGTGAAGTGCATGTTTTGAAGGCCTTCTCCGCAATACCTGCCACTGCTTTCTTCTTTCCATTCAGTGTCACCCCCCATATACAGAGGCACACCCCCCCTGCAAAATCAAACATCCCAGAGCTGACATTGTGAAAGAAAAGCACAGCAGAAGTTACAAAGCATTTTAGTTCACATTCCATTAATACCTTTAGCATTTTTTTCCTGATTTGAATTAAAGGACTTTAAAGTAATTTATCAGTCACGGATTCAGAGCAATTATTGTAGAATTCAGTGCATTTTGCACCATACTATAGGTTAAAACAAGTATTCAAAGAGATGTGGAGTAGTAGAGCACTATTTTTGCATGCACACAAAACCAGCAAAATTGCCTGTGTATATAGAAAAGCCAACTCAAAGCCATCCCAGACTATTATCACTCAGAAAACAGACGCTGAGACTTGTAAGGAAACTATAAATGCCCTTTGCTTAGCAGCAAAAAAGTATAACAATTTGGTATTCAGAAAGGATAAGAAACAAGGCAGAAGAGATTATGGTATTTTATAGATCCACACTGTGCCAGCCTTTTTAACGCTGCATGCAGTTCAAATTCCTCCACTTAAAGATGTGGAAGAGGAAACTGCATAAAAAAAGCATAACAAGAACAGTCAAGAGGTGGTTTTCTCTGCTAGCATTACTAAACTGTTGAAGGGCTCTTCAACATGGCTGAGAGACAGATGAGGGAACATAACAGTGGCCTACAAAGTCAGAAGTGGCATGGAGAAAACTTCCAGTGGAAGTAGGAGGCACTGAATGAACCTGCAGATAGCAAGATCAAAACAAGAGCCACTCCTACACACCTGGAACAGGGGAATTCAACACCACACAAAACTGTAGGTATTTCCATAAACCCAAAAAGTACTTAGCCTAACAAATTCCCATCTAGTATTGTTATAATGCAGAGGTCATCCCAACTTAACATCTGCAACAAACATTGGCGTAGCCTGTAAGAACATACCAGGGAGTACTCCTACCTATGCTTGCCCTGTTCTTGCGTTTTTCCATTTGCTAATGCTCACTACTGGAGATCAAATATTGCTCTTAACTCTTCAGTCTGCCTCAACAAAGCGATCGCTCATCAGTTCCTTTCATCCCAAGTCCTCCCCACGTCTTGCAGAAGTATGCATGCCAATGTTCCTCGTCCTCCATATTCCCTCTAATCACATATTCCTCATCCCACTACAGACCTACAGACCACAGATTTCCCATGCAAAGAGCTCGCTAGCTTATCAAGGGTGAGGGGACTATGAGAACAGACATAACTGAAGAAAAATCACTGCTTTACTGTTGCTGTGGGTATGAAAATGAGTTAGGCTACTACTGCCTTCTCTGCCCCATTCCTCTCAGCACCTGGTGCACTACAGCATCAGATGTTACCCTTCACCTGGCAAAGCTCCATGGAAAGAGGAGAGAACGCATTAAGGAAAGTGAGAGCATTAGCCGCCTTTTCTTCCCCCTCAACAGTTTTCAGAATAGGACATGGACTGGAGAAAATGGACTCCACCACATCCAAGTGCATTTTGTTTTATAGGAAGGATTTAAGGAGTCGTGCAGAGAACTGCAGAGAGCATTCCTCCTAGGTATCTGACTTGGGAGCACCTCAAAGTCACTTCAGGACAGCAGTGCTGCCCCGTCCACTTATGCAGTGGGAGGCAGCCAAGTGCTGAAGCTGCAACTTGCAGAGCAGAGCCATAAGCTAAGTGTCAAGACAGAACCAATTGCTCGATTTAGATCTTCCTCCACTTCAAGCACACATCCAGCCCTGCCTCTCGCCTCCCTTGTACAGCAGCACCCAAACATCCTGATCCTGACCAGCTGCTATCAGCCTTCCAGGATTTGATGCACTTACAATGAAGAGAAGGGTGGAAGAGAAGGAAAGGAGTAACTGGGATCACCTACGCCCAGGTTGGTTACTTTGTGCATTCAGCCCATCCCCAAACCAAGGCAGCGTGTCACTAGGCTGGAGACCGTTTCCTCCCAGGTCCAAGAACCTTTTCAGGAGGGCACAGCACAGCCTGGTCAGTCCTATATAGGGCTATATGGGACTGTTCCCCAGCCCTAAGGCAGAAGTAGACTGCACAGCGTGGTCAGGTGGCAGTGTTTGGACTCATGTCCCCGACCTATTTGACTAGTAATGACATTGCTGATTACCCAGG
Source organism: Anser brachyrhynchus (assembly GCF_964034855.1). Classification (NCBI taxonomy): domain Eukaryota; kingdom Metazoa; phylum Chordata; class Aves; order Anseriformes; family Anatidae; genus Anser; species Anser brachyrhynchus. The sequence continues at coordinate 87,952,072 of NC_137696.1, read as the reverse complement.
AGGGAAAGTGCCTGATGCAGCAGTTGCAACACAGCTTTCAGGTGAAGTGTTCCAGGCTACTTAACACATAAAAACAACCTAAACATTCTTTCAAGCATGGGTGAGCCCAAATAACCTCGTGCCTTCAAAGTCCCTGTAAGACTGGCTGTTTTCCTCCCCCCTCACTCTCTTTGCCAGGTACAAGGCAGAAGTGACTACATAAGTGCAGCATTTCTGCAGATCCCAGGGGCAGATAATAGAACCTTTTGTGTGACTGCATTTCTGTTTTTAAAGACATCTGGAGCACACAGCACTAAGGGAGTTCTCCATTTACAGCACAAATTAAAGACCAGCGCGCGAGGATGAGGAACTACTACTATCAGTACCCCAGCCTCTGCTCACTGCTTTTCAAGTTTGTTTTTTTTTTTTTTTTTTGGAAGTCCTGCTCTACACTTGTGAGATATTGGAGTTGGATCTTAAGCTGTCTCAGCTGGCAAACATGCCAAAGTTTACCCTTTTCCAGCTCAGGCAGAGCTAACCAAACATCTCTTCATAGTTTTGCACAGGGCAGTGCAAGCAACATAACCTGTTCTCAAACTTGAACAAATCCTTTAATTTAATATGGGTAAGACTATTACCACTGCATTATGCTGCTAGGGGTAAGCAGTTCTTTTGTTCTTTAGGGAAGGTAAATTTTAATTTTACCTAGCAACTGGGCACTAGAAAAATTAAATTGCTATTTTATTTTTCATCCCCCTGTGATCTGAAGGGGACATGAACATTATTCATTCAATCTGCCTCCAGAAAACAAACTTGGTGTCTCTTTTGATCCTCTAAAAATAGTGGGTTTAGTTCAGATCTTAAAAGTAGAAGAAAAGAATTACAGTGAAGTTTCATTTTTAATCTGCCAGGGTCAATTTTAAAAAAATCTTATCAGTTTATCACTACTTAAATACATGACTGATAAAACATGTTCACAGATGTCACATTCAAATTAACCAAAACACTTCCAATTGTTCCAGGCTTCTCCAGTTTTTCTGTACTGACAGACAGCAATACTTGAATGAAGAACACCTAGAACAGTGGAGAGGAGTCAATGCAATTGTGTGCAAGTACACATTTCTACTGCTAATACATCACTTCCTAGTTCTCACAGGATCAATATAGGTATCTGAGCATGTCCATAAAAATAACCAGTAAAGATCACTGATGACAGTTAGCTGCTGGACCTTCTACAGTTTCATCTCTTCCAGTTTAAGTGGTTTCAGATTTTACTGCCACATCCACAGCAATAGGTTATGCCTCAAGAAAAATTATGAAAAAAGCTCTTACATAAATATGCTCATGTATAACAACATTAAATGTTTTAGCGCAAATATTTAACTCCTTTCAATTTCCATTAAAGGACCAGTCCAAGTGAGCAAATTTAATGCATGAGAGCTGTTTACCACTTTCAGACCAGTACTGATACAGATCTGCTGAGGCCAGAAGAGGCAGTAAGCAATGTGCACAGGAATCTTTAGTCTGAAAATGTTACGGACCCTTCCAGCCTAAGCACATAATGGAAAAAAATGCAACCAGAAGTGTGCAAGGAATGCTATTGAGGTGGAAACATTCCTATGAGCTATGCACATCTGATGCGGATACCTTTCAAAACCAAACACAAGACATTCCAGCTTAGCAGTTCACCTGCTTTCTATAGCTCAGACAAGATACCACAGATGGGTTCTTCCACCCTCTGGCTGATGGTTCCATGTCGATAACCCACCAGCATTTCCTCCCAGGTTTTTTGACTCCCATTTGCTAGTCAGAATCCTTGGCAAGCAAGCAGTCTGTGCCCCCCAGTAAAAAAGGCTAACTTCATGTAAAGGTCTGTTTCATTCAAAAAGCCCAGTGAAAGGGGCAGTGTCTCAGCCAACCACAGAAAGCAAATTAATATCACTGAACTTTCTGCAGCTTGGCCCCAAGAAAATCAGCATTATTATTTAATAGCCAAATTACAGGTAAGATTGGACTATATATGAAGACAGACCAGGAATTTTTTAAACAACCTCTTCATCATACTGCTAATGGAAGCTCAAGAAGCTGCTCAAAATGCTTGGTTTCAGGGCGGCATGTCAAGTCTGCTGATACTTATTTTGCTGCTGCTGTAGACTACTTATCTTCACAGTACATTTCTGCCTTTTTAATGACTATGAGGTGCCTGTTGCCTAGCCAGCCCTCAAAATAGTCATGGCAAGAAGAGCAAATTCAGAGCCCAGTTGTGCAGAATTAAAACTTTTCTGAAAAGAACTATTTTCTTTTAAGAACATTATAAAGGGACAGTTAATATTTTGCCTTGATGCATTAAGAGTTTATTCAAAAAGAAAGCTCACCTTTCACCTTTTTGTAACTACTACTTTATTGCCTGGAAATTTCAGACACGGAGCACCCAATATCAGTAGAGAAGTGGAGGTGTTTCTCTCCTACATCTGAAACAACCTGATTCCCAGCTAGCTGTCATTCTTCATAGACTTGCAAGCTAATAAATCAGCAACTTATCTGCAGGCTGTCCCTGACCTCTGAAGAGTCAATCACAGTGTCAAGTCAAATCAATTACAGAACTGGTCTCATTTTTACAGCACAAAAGGTGCCTGAATTTTATTACTACATCCTTGAGTCCCATACAGAAAAGTTGCCCAGAGACTTTTCTTCCCTTCACTGGTTTCATATACTGTTGCTCTTATAGCTTTACCACAATTAATACTGAACAGCTATGTAGTTACCTCTTGTGATTTTATATTGTTGCTTTGGTTCTTAGGACATTTACTACATGACACCAGAAAAGCAATGCAGCACAGATTAACATAGTAGTAGTACAAAAGATGGAGATATTGAGGAGATAAAGACAGACCTGAGGACAACGCTTTTTGGACACCAAGGTTCCAGTCTTGGCTGAGAGTTAAGAAAGCTCACCAGGAGATAGCCTAAAGCTTTGAAAGATCTACAGCAGTAGATATAGAAATTACAGATTGGAGAGACCAAACGCATATACCTATTGTCAGCTTAAAAGCTTTTTCCTAGTTGAAAATCAATACTTTAATATTTCACGGTCACACTTCAGAGGTAATATCATTACTAGAAAGCCCAGACTAGACTTTTTGGAAAAGCAGCATTTCTTTCAGGAGGCAAGACCAGAACACTCTTGCAACAGTCATCTGAGAGAAACAGAAAACCTTGTCTTGGTACGTTCTCTTTTTACAAGTAGGTGAAGATAAAGCATTGTAGGCAGCAGTCTTGGTCACTGTCAAGTTTCCTCAACTCAAATCCCAAGCTAACAGGCTTTTTTCTTTTGAAGTTGGTCAGGCAATGGCCATCACAAAGTCCATGGTCCTTACACCACAGCTCATTAAAAACATACTGCTGAAAGACTCTCCACATAACTGTGGCTAGAGGTACTTAAAAGGAAAACATGAAGCCAAATGGGTCAACGCAGGACATCACCCACAGTATGTTACAGCCTCAGAATTGCTGCCCCGAGGCTGCAAACCCTACAGGGAACCTCATTTACAAGGGTAAGTTAAGCTGGTCTTACTGCTTTAAGATGTAGTAGTATGGATTTTGAGTATGAAACCTTCATTCTCAAGAGCATCTCCTTTTTGATTCCTTTGGTGTGAATTTTCATTTAGTCAGTATTTGACTAACTAGGCAAAAACACCCTGAAGTCAATGCTGCCTGAAGGTCTTCATGTAAAGATCCCTTTACATAGGGGAAAAAAAGGCTTCCAGTGACCTGATAGCCTGTACTCCAAATAAGCAAAAAATATGCTGAATAGGACCTAACTAGCAACAGAATTTCAAAGGCATACAAATGAAGACAAGCTATTTCTGGCAGCTGTAAGAGTACTTTTTTTCAAAAAATCCAGATACTGCTTCCCCAGAAAACTTCATGGGAGGAAGCATTCTCAGCACTGTGATACCCTATGAAAAACAGTGTTTTAAAATGCTCTGAAGGTAACTCCTGTTCCTGCTGCTGAGCTTTTTACATGCGGTTTATGAACTGTAGAAAAGGAAGAGGGGGGAGAACTCCCACAAACCAAACTTCTTGTTAGCAATAGCGAAGAGGTGACAAAGTACACTGTAGCTGTATTTTCTTCCTCTCCAATGATCTTCAGATATTTTAAAATACAGTCTTTACTTTCCACTCAACTTGCCAGTTTCAAAATAAAGCCTGAGCATTTGTCCTACTTCAGTTTACTCATCTGTTAGCTTCTTTTCACTACACAGTGACTGAACCTCACTTTAGGACAGACTAATCGCTCTCCACCTGCAACCCTAAAACTGCCATTGCAGAGACAATGCTCCTTCAGTTACAGGGAAATCCAATCCCAAGTAAAACATTGTGCTGTGGGGGTATCAATCTATGAGAAGGCTGAAGCTCAGGGGTACCAAGAGTAAGAGCATGCGTCAGTAATCTAAGTTTCCACCTCTGACATAGCTCCAACAATAAAGCTGGCCTAGCTCTGGGTCCTTCACTGGACTCCACTTATTGCTGTTTTCATTAGGCTAAGAGTTGAAATCAAGATCAGTGTTAGGGCAGCTTCAAATAAAAAAACTTGAGCCTCTCCTAGCTCCCCACATCCATTTCCCTGCAGTTGCAAACATACACCTTCACACATCTCACAACCCATGCTCAACATTCATGTTTCACAATTTTAAATGGAGATGGGTCATAATTGCCAAGTAGCATTCAAATATAAATGAGAATCTCCTCAGGAAATTCCCAGGCAAACTGCTGGAAAGGATCTCTATCCTCCTCCTGTTTCTTATACTGGTCATCCTCAAACAGAATACTGAGCGAGGCAGATTTTGTCTCACTCAATACAACCCTTATTCTGAGCATAAAATACTACTTTGTCCTCCAGAGCCTGCAGGAAGTTTCAAACAATGGCTGAGGAGCACTGTCTTCATAGCTCTGATAGTGTAACTGGACTAGCAACTACAAACACATTTGAAAAAACTGATTTAATTTTCCACTGTATATCTAAGGAAAGCAAGCATACTCATAATATTGGTTCTAATGCTACATAGAATGCAAATCACTGGCCATACACAGCACATAAAAGCTTCCACTTGCACTCCACTCACCTGGAAGTCACATTCACCTGCCAACTTCATTCATGCTCCAAAATACAACTCAAATGCTGTCCTCTCAGCTGTGGGAAGGGGTATACAAGGAAAAATTACTAACCCAAACTCAGGGTTAAATGCTCTTCAACAGAGAATTCCTTCCCATGGGCAAAGTTTAACACTGCTCAGTCTGCTGTGACACTTCTATAGTCTTACATAAATGAGTCCTTCTCTATCCCTGAAGAACCACTGAGCTTCTGTCTTTGGAACTCATTATCAACTATTAATTTCAACATCCATCATTATAAGTAAAACTCATAATCAAGGTTTATACAGCATGTTTATACCATTAAGAGCATGTCTGAAAGAAGGCAGCAGCCCCACTGAAGCTGGCACACCAAGGTGCAGCCCAGGCAGCATACCTCACTGCACGCTGGCAGCCCGACAGTACACTGAGATTTCACTAGAATTTGTTACTTCAAGCAGCATTTTCAACTCACTTTGCAGTGTGGGTGTTATGCAAAGGTAACTTAACTTTACTCACTCTGAACTCTTCATTATGCATCTCCACAGGCAAGACATTCTCCAGACAAAACCTCCCATCTTAACAGTGACCTTATCACTTACATGGTAGCAAAGCATTTGTGCACAGCCATTCTTGTATCTTCATTGAATTTGCAAGATGCTCCTTATTTTCATTTGTAAGCACTCAGGAGAACGCTGATACTTTTGCCCACTTACTAAGACACAGCAATATTCCAGAACAAAGTTTGTCTAACCACTGCTTTCTTGGATCACAGCCCAACGCTCACGTGACAAAGTTCAACACCAGCAGTGGTTAATGCAAGATTTTACCAACTATTTAAAGCATAAAAAGCAAAAGTGCTTTCATATTGTTTACCGCAGAATCTGAAGTCTTATATACAGCACGGTATTTTGTAGCACTCCAGTGTACCTTTGCACATAGAAATGTCTGCATGTGATGAGTTTGGAATACACGGCATAACTAGACAAACACAAATTGAGATAAGGATTTGTATCCTATCAGTCAAAACCAGCATACCAGAACTAGACCCACAAGTGGTTTGCAAACATTATTCCCATTATTTCAACTATTTTTCTTGCCATCTCAAAATTAACAATGTTAATTTCCTACACCTTCTATGATAGTCATATACTGAAACCTCAAAGGTAGAGCCTCATGATTATAATATTTGTTCATTTTTGTAAACATCAAAATTTCTATACTGTTAATGCACATTTTTCCTTGGTTACCCATATTCCACAGACCTGTGAGCATTTGTAATGAACGGTTTGCAGCCAATAGGCTCATCACAGACCACATCTACCTTTTTCTACACCGAGCGCACATCTTTCTCATGATCAAACACTGTTCACTGACAGGCTTCCACCATCTGATGCACAGCTGCAGCATGATTCCCTGCCACCCTTTATCTAATACTGCCAATTCTAGATCAGAGAACATCCAAGGAATGTTTTGGAAGATTTAGAACAAGATTGATGTGAAGTACTTTGAGTACCTGAAGCATTACCCACAATCCTCAAACTCTCTCTAGTCTTCTGAACACAAAACAGCAACACATCCCCACCAATTTTACTGGATATACACATTGTGGAAATCTCAAAAGCTTCTGTGATATTAGCTTCATGTTAGCTTCAGCCAAAAAGACAGTACCTTTACACTCCAAAAACATACCATAAAAATGCTCTTCTAACCCTCCAATGTTATGTAAATTGTAGACAGATCCTTTCAAAACATCTAACATGCCACTTACCAAATACTGCTGCCATATCCATTTCTCTGGTCTTCAACATCTTCCCTCCCTCTCCCCACAGGAAGACAAGCAAATGACCTTGCAAAGACTGGCAACTTCAACTTACCATCCAAGTACCTTCACCAAATGCTGTCAACAGCATCAAGATCTCCTCATAAAAATGCTGTGGACAGAAGACGTAGACTGATCCCTCCACACTTCTGAAGTGCATAATCATCAGCAGAGTTTACACTGTCCAGGAGTCAGTCAAGCAGTGTGGAATGTCACATGGCCAGTACATCCTGTACCAGCCAGTGCAGCAAGGCCAGACTGCCTCTGCAGTTCTTGCAAAGTACAAGCTGCCAAGGAACTCCGTGACTACAGACCTGATGTGCAACAGCTAGCAGGTTTTTCACATCCTTCTTTATTCAAGAAAGAGCATGTACAAAGCATTGCACATAGAAATACCTACCCTTTCTCAGCAACATTTAACAAAAATAAGCGATTTTGTTGAAAGCAATCGAGTTCTTCTGTAACAGCATTCTGCAGCTTCTGATACATCCAACAGACTGATTTACACAGTTACTTGTGGAGAATGAGCAGGCTTTGGCCAAAGTAGCTGGTTACTGCTCACTAACAATAACCAAAACAGATGAGATACTCAGCAAGCCAATACACACCTGGACTGCAGTCAGATCATTAGTATACATCTTTGCAGTCAGATGGCTACTCATTTCAGACCTCCCCAAAGTTGTAGATGCTACTGCTCAGTGTTTTGCATTTCTGTGGTATGTTATTTACAAATTAGCATATTCCATGAGCTGTAGGAATTCTTCCAACTTTCTAAAGGAAGTTGATTGCTAGCATCCAATGCTGTCATTTTTGGCTGCAGACTACAGGGTGGTTACTGAATCCTTTTGGAATGCACCAAAATACTGAAACTGTACCTTTATTAATTGCTGGTTATCATGCCATTGTTGTATTCCTTCCTTTAGAAAGCATTCCTGACAATTAGGTTTAACAGCCACACTTAAAGGTGGATTGCATCTTAGGTACATAATTTGTCTTTAAAGACAACTTAGGCAACCAATTCATGATCCCTCCCCCTTTGTGGAGGAGTGCTTGTTTGCTGCACACAAATGCACTAACATGTTACTGCGTGGTTAATTTTCGAGTGACTGCTCCACACAGAAGTTCCAATGCGCATCCAACTCCTCCCCTCTGACATTTCCCCTCACACAGCGAACAGATAAACACGTTTTCCTCAAAAGGAACAGTTCCATTGTGGTATTGGTCTTCTCACACTGAACCAGCAGCCTATGAAGCAGCCCCACCTTCCTTCTCCCCCAACCAATACAGAAGCCAGTGCAGAGGAAGCTTTAGTCCATGCCTTTTCTGTAACCACAACTTCCCTCATGACACCTAAATTCCCTCCTTACAAGTGTTTCAAGTTTATGCTTCCACACCACCACCTCATCTATCTCCCAGATGAGGCCACCTTCAAGAATCAGACTGTTTAAATTTGTGTAACCAACTGTGCACAGCCTACCTGCAACTTCCATTGTTTTGAGTTATTACAGACGCTCAGCATCAGCAAGTCTGATACTGATATTTTGAAGGGGGTCAATAAACTCAGGGTTTCTTTTCCACATAATAAAGCTCACCACTCATTTCTCTGATACTAGTATTATCCTTCCTACAGTTGGCAGCTTGTTATTTAGGGAAAGGCTTTTTAAATATGCAGACAGTGATTTTGGTTCACATGCAGTTTTTGAAAACAGTATCCGCTAAACAATTGTAACAACTGTCTCAGTAGGATTTTAAAAAGCATGGTCCCACTCCAGGCGAGAAAAGCTCTTCAGACATTACACTTTCTTCCAGTTACAGATCATCCACATTTGTCAGGCAGCACTGACAAAAATGTTCCAACTCATCACTGGAAAAAGGAGAACAAGGTCTAAATAAAATGGTTCATTTGATAGAGAAATTTCAACTTGCAAATAAGCACACACTTTGTATTTTTTTTTTTTCAAAAGCACCTAAAACCCCATTGCAGTAATACTTCTCAGGAAGTTTAAATTAAGTCTTTTGGTCTCATCTCAGATGCCGGATCCGGATTAGGGTTTTCAACAAGAAATTCAGGTTCGGGATAGGATCATCACAGATGAGATGCAGTAACAGTATGGCAAATGTAAATCTAATACAAGATGTACTTTTATAGCATTTCTGATTGAAATACAAAAATCAGACAGTCTTTTGACATATTTAAATAAAGCAAGCATTTAGAACTTCTCATGTAGATTTAAAGGTTAGCCACAGTAAGGCACAGCTACTGGCCCACAGTGCCTTGGGGAAACAAGTGGTCTTAAATTCAGTACATGTACAGAATAAGTAACTATACTGACCTACTGTATTAATTACTGTAGTAAGTGTATCAGCAGCTGTCATAGTACTAACAATTCCTAACCTGGAATTACTTCAGACCTAATGATAAAATGCTTGGAAGATTTTTAATTACATACCTGAACAAACTAAAAGCATTTGTTCTTATGGTTTGAGCCACTTCCATGCCTGAAAAGAGAAATATATTAGTTTAGAGATTTTCTTCTATCACTCCAAACAAAACTTCCTATCTATATAGAATCTCACAGACCAAACTGCATCATTAAACACGTACCGGATTAGAATCAGTACTCCACAAGTTCCATAAAACAATCTAGAAGTGTTCTGATACCACAGGAAGTCTTCTTGCATCTCTTGCCTGGCTACTGCTTAAGTTGGCTGTAAACTGTGAAAGGCAACTAACCAGTCAAGTCTAAGTCTCCCTATACCAAAACTCAAAGGCTTCATTTCTGAATTAGCTAATACCTGGTTCTCAGCTTGTAACAAAACATTAAAAACTCCAGAAAAAGCTAAAAGTCTATCAACAAGCAAGCTTTACGTAAGAAATTACATCCAGACAACATTCTTCCACACAGGATTCTCCTGCAATCAACAGGAAAATTGAGCATCTCATTTTTAACCATAACTGATAGAACTTAAGTTTAAAACCAAGATAGATTATGAAACATTTCACTGTTTCCCATGATACACATTTACACAAACCCCACCATGTTTTAAATATGCCATTTTAAATAGAATTTTTTAATGTTACCTTGTACTTTTAGATGGGCTTGACATGACAATGCAGTTTTAAGAGCAGTCATTTAGAAACAGCCATTAGACATTTAAAACAAATTTGCTGAGTTTAAGGTATGCAAGAACCATGAAGTCTATCATCAATATTTTACCTGTTCAGGAATTATAGTAGGCTAATCTCAAATCAGAGATGTGTTTTTCATCAAGCAATCAGGTTTAAGATAGGTTCTTCACTGATCAAACATACCAATGGTTTTGGGCATTACTCCAACAGAACGACCTTTTTAATATAATCATACCATTTATTGGAATTCATACCTTCCAGCAGCAGCCTTCAAGCATCTCTGCAAAGACAAATTGCACCAGTTAGTTTTACTAACAAGGCTTGCTACTTCAAACTTCTCTAGATCAGCCATGTCACAGCAATTCCACTTCCTACTTGTAATGCTGCCTGTCTAAACAATTCATCATTTTACACATAGCATTACAACACAAAAAGTTTCACTCCCACGTTTTGACTTTGCACACTGGGACAAAGCCTGTTCTTCAAAATCAACGCTCTTCAAAGCAAGCTGCTGGTAGTTAGGCAAGATCTTTAAATACCTTTTTTTAGGAAGGGAATAAAATTATGGATGCATAGTGAGACATCAAGATTAGAACCTGTACTCACACTAAGATTTTTAACTTTGTAAATGAAAGATCCACAAGTTCAGATTCCAAGTGCAATTTAAGTGCGTTTAATTGAAAGGGATTAAGTTCAGATACCTGTGTAAAAATGAAGTTTAGGGAAACAGCTCCCAATACATCTGAGGAACCTTAAATGTTCACCTACATATTTCTTCCCTGCTCCAAGTATAAGTTTAGACTAGTCTTTCTGAATTAGTTTAGTTCTTACAGCATTTTTAATACCTGGCAAATGTTTGTTATTTATCAGCTCTAATACTGGATATCTGAAAAAACAGGGATCTAAAACTTCCCTTTCTGCTCTTCCAAGGTGCTACTATTTGCTGGGCAACAGCACATGCCCACATCAACATGGACATGAGCTGAGTTTTAATAGTACACTAAAGTCCTTTAGTGTACATTCACAACATCTAGCTTGTATGTGGGGGCAACCATATAGGTAACACTACCTGGGAGAGCGACTGAAAGATCAAATAACTTTTGAAAGAAAAGTGGTTTCATCTCAGAAACCAGATCCGTATGAAGTTTTTCATCAACAAATCAGGTTTGGCAGTTTCATCACAATCCACCACTTTTATAATTAGAATAGTTCTCTAATATCAGAGCCACAACAAGAGTAATAAATTTATATATCCCACAAAATAAGCTTTGTCTTTCATACACAGATGCACTGGAAAGGGAATACATTACAATTAACAAACAGTTCTGGCATTTCAGCAATAAACATTACCTCTATCTGTTGTACCAGGAAATCCTGCTGTCACAAGGAAATCTATCATAATGAATTTTCCCATTCAAAACTGCTCGTATGTCATTCTAGAAAGGAATAGAACAATCAGTTATAACACATTCACTCAGCAATGTAATACAGCCCATTAGGAATGACCAAGTTTTAGCCTTGTGGATCACCTTTCCTCACAGAGTTTTCACTTTCCAGACACAGACACCAGTTGCACACGTTTGAGTCAACTAAGTTAAACTGAATACAGACCCTGATACTATTTCTTTGCATTTCCAAGAAGTCAGAACAAGAAGTAATCTCCAGGCGTTACCCTTTCCTTCACCTAAACACGTATGTTAAATTTCCAATAAAGTCCACACTGACAAATAAGTCACTTTGAGGTGATATTTGTCAAATTTAGTATGTATATTCAGATATTTTAGCAGTTCCTTCAAGAGCTGCTTGAAATGACAAACTATTCACCTGCCTTCCCAGTCTACACATTTCAGAACAAATCATATCAAATAACATGCCTGAAATACATCAATAATTCAATTCCAAAGCTAATGACAATCCTACTAATTTGATCACACATTTATGTTGTTACACCACTTACCATATTAACGTATCCCCACAAATTATTCAAAAGATAGCTTTCAAGAAAATCCACTTGTGTGTACCATATATTCTTCTAGCTCTGATGGTGCTTCCATGAAGGGCTAGAATTGAAATGAAGCTGAAATTAGTTTAAGCAGAAAACATCTCTTACAGCATTACTAAGCCAGAAGTGATAAACACGCACCAAGAATTTCCTTTTTCATACAAAGTCAGTATTAGGCTGTAAGTCTTTAAAACCACTAGAGATTCTGTACATGCTAGAAAAAGTTGACCTGAATTGATTTTGGACCCTTTTTGCAACTATTAGTGCCCTAAGAACCAAGTCATTTAAACTTCTGCTTTGAAGTATTTGTCTACGATACGCTTATTCACAATGCTGTACTTAAGTGTTTGAACTACGATCTTTGTGGGTTTCTCCCAACTGAACTATTCTACTTTGTCCACTTTGCAGGGTAGTAACATCACTAACTACATTCAAAGACGGCCATGTGGATACACATTAGCTCCAAAGCAAGCCCAATGCTAAACAGCTAACTTGTACCATTCTCTGTAATCAGTACAGTTTAGCACAAGTTAACCAACTGATTTATCATGTAGGTCTTCAAGCTTATTCAACTGATACAACAAACAAAATGATGCTAAGAACACCTGGCCTAAGCACTAGCCTGAGTAAAACAAAAACACATGAATTACTCAGTTTAAACCATTTTCCCATTTTGTCCCACTTGATAGTCATACGAAGTGCCATCTCTTACCCTTTACAAATTCTGTACTTTCAAACAAAAAATAGGGAATAACAGTGAGAAATTGAAGCATTTATTATTTTGATCAGCAGTGGAAATAAGGTTACTTCTAGAGCAACAAAATAAATCCATTACCTTACTGCTTCTGTACAATATATTGGTCATCATTGAAAACTTCCACTTCATACCTGAAAAACAAACAGTAAACAAACTTAATACTTGAAATAAGCAAATACTTAGTACCAGGCCATTAAATCATACACATTTTGAGACCTAGAAAGTCTCAGAAGTAATGAAATGTTAAACAATTCAGTCTTAGTTTTTTTTTTAAACCAGCAGGAAACAGCCATTTTTTAGGAACAAAGGAATGACAAGTTATATCTGCTTGAAATCCCTTATTAAAGGCGTTGTAAAAATAACTGCATCTACCCACTATTAAAAATCTTCTGGAGAAAATATTAATGAAAATTTGTTAGTTCAAGATTTAAATCCTTTGTGCAGAAACAACAATTTCAATTTTTAAACAGGTAATTCAATTTTAACTACATATCAAGTATTTAAATCAACTCACCCAACAAAAGAAACACAAGACAAAGTAAAGCATTTGTTTTGTCATTTATAACCCTTAAAACACGTAGCTTCTAAGTAAAACATCTATTACTACACCGTGTAAATGAAATAAATGCAACACTGCTAAGAGATTACTAAGCTTTCTTTTATTTCATATCACCAAAACAATTTAAGCCATAAAACCCTTAAGTACAGTACATTATTGTACCCAATAATCAAGGCTTACTAACAGCTTGTAAAGACACAAGAACTTTACTGTTCAGTAATCTAATAAGTGTCGGACTGGGGCTATCACTAGACAAACTAATTCAACACTGAATGAATGAAGCCGACAGGTTTTTACATGAACACAACCACCTCCTAATCTCTGCTCGCAGATAACAGCCTAGAATCCTAGCTGCTTTTTATTGCATTGCCTGCTCTTCCAGAAGGACTACTGCTCAATTACACTGGCATTCCAAGAAGGAAAAAGGCGCCTTTGTCACCGAACTTGGGAACAGTACTCCCCAGCAAGAGCAAGTTAGGAAGCCGACATTCTTGCAGCACCAGGTGCATGGGGGATTTCTCCTCCTCACATGCACACTAATGAACAAAAGCATACTCATCCATTGAGAAGCCTGCTTTTCCTTAATTGGTTGTAAACTACTTGAGGACATTTACTTGTGGTTTGGCAAAGTTTCCATTGTCACAATGCTTAGCTGATCGGGGGGTTACATGAACCAAACAGAATGTTGCCTAAGTCATAAGGAACTTATCTAGTCATCCTGCTATAAAACATAGCCTTTTGTTATCACCTTAAGCCTTTATTTTTCTATGATTTCAATAAAGCCCTTTTATTTTCTTCTCATTACCTAGAAAGAAAAGCAAGAATCAATAGTTAAGATATTAATCTGATTGTTTACATTAAAAAAATTAAGGATTTATGGCAGTATTCGTGGATTTCACAGTAACTATTTCTGTAACTTGTTATAAGGCAGCTCTCTGATGCTGAGTCCTCTGCCACAAATACTGGCATGACCCAAAGGTGGGCACCAACCCTATGGCACTTTAAGGCTACTACCTTCTTTAAGCAACCCTTAACCCTTATTAAAACACCTCTCTCCCATTGTTGCATTTCTGCAAAGTCATTTATCAGCATTAGAACTGCCAATTTCAACAGCTGTGTAGCAGACGGGTGTGTCGACCTAGGAAGGGGCTGCTCTCACCCCTATCAATTTGTGTGGCGCAGCCCTTGCTCATCAGCCTCTGCAGAGCCCTGACCAGACAGAAGCCACCGATCAAAGGGTTAACAGATCTGCTCACAGAGCGTTTCCAGCCCGGCTCTCTCTCTCTAGCAGGCAGGCGCCACCCGCCCCTCCGGCTCCGCACCACGGGCAGAGCCCGGCCGGCCCCACAGCAAGATGGCCCCCGCCTCACACGCGGCCGCCGCCCGCGCGGACTACAAGTCCCAGCATGCCCCGCGCCTCCCGCCGCACGCAGCTCGCTCCGTCGCGCTCCCGCCTCCCTCCCCGCGGCCGCGCGGGGCACGCCGGGACCTGTAGTCCGCCCCTCCGCCAGCGGCGCAGCGCTTCACCCCGCGGCGCCCTGGCGCCACGGAGCGGGCCTCGCTGCCGGTCGCGGCCCCACGGCGGAGCGAGACCCCAGGGAACCGAGCACGAACGGGGAAACCCGGCCGCCATCCCCGCACCCGCCAGCGCCCCCCCTACCTTCCACCTCCGTCGCTCCGCAGGAAAAGAGCGGGCGCGGGTGGCGCGCGCCGCTTTTATACGCGGGCGGCGGGGCGGGAACGAGGCTGGCCACGCCCCCTCCCCGCCGCCGGCTGAGGGGCGGGGCTGCGCGGGGACGGCGCGGGGACGCGCGTTGCCCGCTCGACGCGTGCGCGCGCGCGGCGGGGCCGGGGGCGGTTGGCGCGCCTCAGGCCCGGGCGTTCCCGTGGCGGGCTGGGCCGCTGAGGGGAGGCGGGGGGGAGGCGTCGGGGGGGTGGCCTGAAGGGGAGAGCTGGGAGGCTGGTGGTGAAGCCAGGTACTGTCACGGGTTTTGTGTGAAACGTACATCTAATAAAGGCAGAAACGGTGCAGCTCCACCTCCTGAACTCGCAATAAACGTTCTTGGCTGAACTCTTGTTTTTGTCTGTTAACGTTTCCTAGGGCTCCAGCTAGCTAACTTTCTATTATACAGCTCTTCCTAAATGCTTCGGCTTTCCTTCGTCTCTAATTAGATCTTTTTGAAACCTTACCGCACGCACACCCTTTCCCTTTTTGGAAATGGCATGCGCTGCTTTACCCACATGGAGCATTCCAGCTCATCACGGCCGAACAATCTCCTCCTGCCCACAACAGACGGGAAGTTTTCTGGCATGACTGCTGCTTCTTTATGTGGTTTTCGCTCCGGAGTCCAAGGATGCTGCTCCATAGTGAACCTAAGAGTGGGCCTGCCCCAATCCCGATGCAATTTCAGCCACTGGAAGTCGTGCAGATACATCTCAGACAGAAAATGGTTCGTGCTCAGCTGAGTCAGCCTCCTCTGCTGCTGTGGACGCGCTAGTGAAAGGGTTGGCAGCAAATATCTGGGCTACGGTGGGCAAAAATGACAGCCTAAATGATGTTACAACCGTTCTGAAACCACATCCCAAATTCTAATAGTATTTATGGTGTTCTCCATAATCGTTTGTAAATAACTTTTTTTTTTCTATCTTTTTATTGAGAGGATTTATATATCAATTACCTTAGTATAGGAAATTAGGAAAAACAAGGACAGGGGAAGAAAAGCTCAAAAAGTTGTTTGGTATTTTGGCAACAAGTTGTCAAGAACATGACAAAAAATTGGTAGTCCACAAATACAGGTGAACTCTCAATAGAAGAGTTTGACCACTGGAAGCTGGTAAGGGATGTCTAGAAAAGTGAGTTTTAAAGTGGTAAAATACCTGTCAGTTATATTTTTAAAATTATTAAGATGAATACTATTAGGAAGACTAAATAGTTGACAAAAAAAAAAAAAAAGTTTCTTCTGCAACCCACAGCAGATGACAATCATTTTCTCTCTCCTTTCATTCTTCCATGACCCGTTTCACCTAAAACCTTCCTCTTGACTACAAGCAGGGTGACCCACGTGGCAGACTGCAAGCTGCAGCTGGCCTACCACCTTTTCTGGTGTAAAATGAAACATGAGGAAAAAGATCTACATGCTGCCTTCTTCTCCGAGTGCCTACTGAGTGCCTCCCACTTGTGAAGCTGTAAGCATCGTGAAAGAGTTGCTAGTGCTTCAGGTAGACTCTGCAGCTGAACTGGTGCACAGGCAAGCAGCTTGTGCCATTGTATCTATCCACGTGGGCTGTTCAGAAGGCCCCAAAAATCACAGAATGGCCAAGGTTGGAAGGGACTGCTGAAGATCATCTAGTCCAGCCCCCCTGCCGAGCAGGATCACCTAGAGATGTTTGCCACATGGCACTGAAAATGTTAAAACATCTTCCCTTAGTGACATCAGGGTTAAAGATAAGCAAAATAATCACAGCAGTTAATCGCAACTGGCTTATCCTTAAAGAATGAAGGTGGCTCCTTACCAGCCCTTTTGTAAGTACTAAATAATAAATAATACATCTTCTCTACAGAACTCTGTGGAGAGTTTTTACATATGTTATTCTCTTGAGGAAAGGAATTTCTTTTCGGGTGAAAAATAGATTCATAATTTAAGCCTGAAGTATGTTACTTAAAACACGAATGAGTACTATTTTAGTTTGATAATAACAATGCTCTATAAATAATGAGATGACAGAGGGCCTGTCCAGGGTTATAGGATACTGCTTTGTATGGTGAGTTTTGCAGAAGAAACATGGGAATGCATTTTCTGAAGGGAACCATGCGTCTCGCAATGCTACCCCACACTAGCTTCTGTAATTTGGCAGAAGAAACTCTTCATCTCTGTTAGATCGTAGGGTATAGGCTTACTAGCAATGCCTGAATGCACATTTTTTGCAAACTTCTTATCCCCAAAGAAATACGTGTCATATTTCTCAGCTTCACCTAAGTTTACTAACACTGGAAAAGTTTGTGGATCAAGTGAAGTACAGTTTATTGGAGTTAGGCAATAATTACAATTACAAGGTTAAAAAAAAATGTAACCAAAATAAAAATAAACCATATAATTCCAGATTATATTTTAAAATAATGTTCCTTCTGGCAGCTTTTCTTTCCCCTCCATCAGGCTTCTACACCTTTATATCCCAGATTTCTGGATGCACGTGCAACCTGTAGAGCAGCACCTGATCCTTAAACTACTCAGAGATCCAAAGGCTAGTCTAAGCCATAACTGTGGTTGCCATCAAGGCTTCATTTATAGATGAATCGCTTCCTAGTTTAGCTCACCACACACCTGTGCCTTTATGCGCAGTGCCAGCACTGGAAGAAGCGAGTGCTGGATATAAGATACTGGTGGCATAATGGATTATGGCTCACACAAATTTATACCTGCCTGAAAGTCTGGTAGTCAGGTTACTGCTAGGGCTTTTCAGCTCCAGGTAGCTCTCTCCAAGTTATCTTATTCTTACTTTAAGTGATTTCTTTTTCTACTTGTTCTTTCTCTTTATTTCTTCCTCCCCCAACTTCCCTCCTGTTCCTATTTTAAATGTCTTCCTGGATTTTCTCCAATGGCATTGCAGCTTTGATGACTCACGTCTCTTGGTTTAGTTTGAGGTTGTTACCAGTGCATCCTTTGAGATACTGATTTCCCCTCCCCTCTCACCTTCCCAGCAGGAAGTCTATTGTGTGCAGCTTTAATTTCTTCTCAGAACAGACAGTACTCATTGTGAAATCCTGAGCTGACTTTGCCTTATTTCGCCTTATGCATCATAAAATGCATGAGTTGTGAAACAATTCATTTGGCTTTTGATTTTGGCCTCATTTTAGTATTTTACAGAGAGCAGAATTGTTTATTTAAACTTCTCAGCTATCTCTCTTTGATTTTTTAGTCACCTTACTGTCACAGAAAGTCAAGCATATTTTGTTTATGATAGCTGAGATCATAAAGACATTAGAACAGCTGTACAGGGTCAGGCCAGAGGTCCACCCCCCCAGTATCCTGTCCCTGAATGTAGCCAAAAGTAAATACCTAGGGAGGGGGATATGGACAGAACAAGCACGTAGGGCTCCTACCCTGAATGTTTGCCCAGCTTCTAGGAAAATCAAACCCAGGCTCCTCCTAGAGGGGGGTTATTTTCTTTGTGTGCGTGCGAATCTAACAATCCTCAATTAATTTACCATCCATAAACTTGTCAAGGCTTCCCTGGCGTTTTTATAAAATTTTAGCGTCCACAATATCAATGGCAAGGAGTACCACAGCTTAAGTAGTGTTATGGGAAAATGCACCTCCTGTAGTTTGCTCTGTACCTGCAGTCTGTTAGCAGATGGCACAGTTTTAGAAGCAGCCCCGGACAATTTATCCCTGTGCATCCACCATCCTCTTTTATTACTGATTTTATAAAACACTGTAAGAACACCACCACCCCCCCATAAACACACACACACACAAGAACACACTCTTCTCCAGGCTGAAGAAACCTCATTTGCTTTATCATTCCTTATACAGGAATCAATTCCTACCTTGAACCTTATTCTCATTGCTCTTTTCTAAATTCCTCATTTCTGTTTGAGATCGAGGTCCCAAAGTGCATTCAAAAAGCAAGCACAACATGAGGTTACACAGTGGCACGGTGATGTTCTCTACTTTATTCCTTGTTCCCTAGCAGTTACTAAACTTGGGGTTTCAGGGTTTTTGGCTATTACTGTGAATGGAGCTGACATTTCCACAGAGCTGGCTGTCATAGCTGCAGGATCTTTAGTAATGAAGCAATTTTAGGTGAGGGGACACACCACATCTGGGTTCCTCTACAACGCCGTCAGATCCTGTTGAAACTGCAATGCCTTCTAAAAGTTTGAAGTAACTTCTATGGTGAATGCCTCCTAAGTGATGGGGTGTGAGAAACTCCCCCAGATCTTCAATACTGAACACAGGAACAAAAAAACTGATGCAATTGCCTGGCCTAATATTCTCTGAACAGGCTTTCTGTGCCTCCTGAATTTGAAAAGGGATATGTCATTTAGTTTTGTTAGGCCTTTATAATGGCATGTATTTATGTGGGCTTCCTTGCAGCCTTTTTCAAGTCTTTCTTACTGGTGATTTTCTGCTTTCAAGATAGTGTTCTCAGTTTGTCCTCATATCACTTATGAGGATCTAATGTTCATACATGTGCCTTTTAGTTTTGTTTTTAACAAGCATCTTCATTTTTAGGCAGCTCCCCTTTCTGGATTTGAGTACAGCTGTGGTAGATATTTATTTTTTGTTGCTTCTGCAAAGATTCTAAATATAAAAAGATATTAAAAGATAAAAAGATTCTAAATGTACAACGATTGCTCATACAGACACATTTGTTTTATTCTCATAATCTAATCAGTTTATATGTGGTTAAAATTAACAGTAAAGCATAGCTAAGATTTATACGACAACAGCAACAACAACCCCCCTTACACAGGTAGTTACTTAAAAGAAGCAATAAAGTTGGTGCATTAAGAGAGCCAGACTAATTAATACTAATAATTTTAATTAGCCTTTTTTTTTCTCTGTTTGCCAAGATAAGACTATGTGCTGTCTCCAGGAATAATGATTGTAACTGCCTTGTTGTTTAACAGAAGCGTTCATTATCTTGAGCTACAAAAACATTTCATTATGCCCAAAAATACTTTAGGGAAATTTGAGTCTGAGTCTGTGTTACTGCTTGGGAACATCATCTTTCTCTCACTGTTCAAATCTCTCTTCATGTAATTCTGCATAAACTGCATATTACCAAAAGATAATGTGCTTCATTTAACTGCTGTATAGCTGCTGCTCCTTATCTTATTGGTTTTTGGTCCCCCTTAAGAGATGAGACAAATAGATGAGAGGAAAGCACTGAAGTGGAAATACTGCAGAAAAGAAAAAGGGAAAGCAACCTGCTATCTAATATTCTTCTCATAGTTCTAGGACCCAACTATTAATTAATATTTGCAGTCACTTCATTCGTTAACAGTAAATAGGGGAAAAAATCTTTTCTATCATACAGCCTTGACAAATTGAAAGTCAAGCTTACTTTTAAACAGTAAATATATCTTCACATTTCTGAACAAGAAGCTATCTCTGAGAAGACAAGCCTGCTGAGTTGATTTTTTTTTTTTTTAATCAAAACTGTTTTTAAGTTTGCCACCTTTCAAAGTCTTGCTTACAATTAAAATATCCTATAATGACAGTGTACAAAATCAGGAAAAACAACACATATTCAACTTTGCCATTTCTCAAACTACGTATCATGTGAACTATTGCAGCAAAGTAAAGGTTGTAAAACTGCATTCCAGCATCTGGAGTTGAATCTGGATATGATAAGTACAGATCTCTGGGTAAGAAATAGGCACTCTCTTTGAAGTGGAAATTTCTTGGAAACTTCTTTAATCGTCTGGAATGTTTCATCTGATAAAGTAACAAAGTAAAATGTGCATACATATTATTTTACTATTTGTAGTATGTATACATGTATATTGCATGTATATTAAAACACAAATAAAATTTAAAAAATAATAAAGATGTAGGAAATGTAAAGCTGCTATGGGGAACGGTCAGGCTGGGTGTTAGGGAAAGGTTCTGCACCCAGAGGGTGGTCGGGCACTGGGACAGGCTGCCCAGGGCAGGGTCACAGCACTGAGCCTGCTGGAGTTCAAGATGGGTTTGGACAGTGCTCTCAGACACGTGGTCTGATTTTTGGGTGGTCCTGTGTGGAGCTGAACTCGATGATCCTTGTAGGTCCCTTCCAACTCGGGATATTCTAAATCAAGTACAGAAAATTAACAGCATTATCTGCAGTGCTAATGTATTTATTTTAGTACATTTAATTTCGCGTTAAGGCTTCACTTACGATAGTGCATAAATCTTTCCTTGTATGAAACTTATGTACACACAGGTATTCCTCAGATCTTTTTTATGGTAAAATTATGTTTCCGTGTTGTCTTGCTGTTAAAAATAGAAAGCTCTCCAGGACGGGGTAGCACATTGGCGGGCTTTGTGAGTGTATTTTGCGCTTAGTGACTCAATTCTTCACGTACAGGGAGACATCAAGCAGCACTTCTTATAGGTGTGCTTTAATTTTACAGATGAGGAGACCTTATATGATGCTGCTGAAAGAGGTGGCCTTGTTCTTTCCTCCTTCCCTGTCACCACCACAGGCTAATCATCATGTTGCTACAAGCAACTACTTGTTATAATAGAAAACTTTTTAATTTTTTTTTTCAGCTTTAGTTTTCTAACACACCAGCCACCTGTACTGACTCATACTGTGACCGTCTAACCACTAGATTTAACAGAAGGGAAGTGGTGGGAGCACACACCCTTGGCGGGGGAAGATTTGAGCAGAATGATCTCCCTTGATAGCAGCAAATATATAGGCAGCTTTAAATATGATGTGAAACCTCACCTTCAATCTCTCCAAAACACAGGGTAGTACCTATTCAACCATGCCTGAATGTAAGAATTAAAATAAATGTTTGGAGTTTAAGAAGACAGTTCTTCTACTGTATGCTATTCTACTATTTGCTCTTGTACTGCAAGAAAGAAATCATGTGTATCTTAATGTATTTAAATTATAAGGTTAGTAGATATTCAGACCGGCATAGCTTATGCCTGGCCCTACTTCAAGAAAATTGTGATATTCTTCCCTAGGGTTTGTAAGATCAGTCTGTCCTGTTGTTGGAGGTGGGAGGTTGCGTCGTTCCCCAACAGTGACAATATTCCTTAAAACCAAACAGAACAACAAATCAGCCATTAGAATCTTGTAGATAATTTGTAAACTTGAAGAAAAGTTAAACTAATGTGTTGCTGATGTCCTAGAAGGGAACTCGCGGCACTGCAGTTTCGTACTGTCAGGACTCCCTTGTGACTGGAGCTGGTAGCTGGGCTCCTGGCACTGATGGGGGCCGAGTCCTTCTATTCTGCTGAAAGTACTCAACCAAGGGCCCTCCTGCTGAAGGCACTGCTACCCCTCTAACCTGCTTGGCCTGGTTGTGCTCTGCTGGATAACCCCCGGGGCTCAGAGGAGGTCACCCAGTCTCTCTGGGCAACAGGAGGAAAGTCCTGGGCATTTCAGAAGTTCCCTACTCTCTCTTGCCCCCTCAACAGTAGAAAAAAGGCAGGCCATCGTCTTTCTGGCCCTCAGTTTTACATACGCTGTGTAGACTAAGTATGGGACAAGGCTGCCACTCCTTGTCAGCTCAGAGAACATGTTCTTCTTGGCTACAGAATACACAGCTAATAGGCAGAGGAGATTTATTTACACCGTTCATGTGACAAGAAGCATTTGCGCTGCCAGAGGTAATCGGTGTGCAACGTTTCTAAGCTCAGGGCCAAGCAGAGAAGATGTGGTGTGAAGCTTGAGGGGCATGCTGTGGGTTTGACCCTCCCAGTACCTCTCAGTCTGCGACTGCGACCAGAGGCTCAGAGGGTGCTCACACCAGCATCCTTCGGGTTCCCCAAGCCATGCCCTCTCGGGAGTCAGGAACAGATGACTGGGAGACAGACCTGCTGACGGTCCCTGTTCCTTCTCAACCAACAACACTGGGGGAGTTTTCAGAGTGGTCAATGATCAGATCTGGGTGCGGGTCACCCGGGAAGAGCAGGTGACACATAATCTCATCTGGAGCAGCACCGTGTATAGGGACTTGGCTGGAAGTTTGCGGTATTGTACAGGATATAAAAAGATTTGGCCACTTCCAGGTGTTGGGAGAGGCGAGCAGCCCAGAGCCCATGGTAGGGAGGTCAGGTGGGTAGGTGGAGAGGCTGGTGTGTGATGCTGGTAGCTGCACACACAGTGCAAACCATTAATTCTCACTATAGTTCATCTGAATATTCCTGCAGGAGCTGGCATGTTTCACAGGTTTATTGTGTGGCCCGGCCTACTGCAGTTTGTCCTGTGCCAAAGTTGTTTCCAGGATGCAAAGGGCCAGTACCATACAGGGTTGTTGAGAAATGCCATCCTCCTTGTCAGGTAATGTCAGGTAATGAAGTTCCTTCCCTGTCAAGGACTGTGCACCACAGTACATGGACACTTGGTACCAGGCGTGACTACCTGTTTATTCATATTCATCTCCATCTCCTCCTAGACCATCCATGAGAGACACAATCCAACGTCTTCTCGGAGTCTTAAGTGTTCCTGTCTTGACATAGCCACTTCTAGCTGTGGACATCCCACTTAGCCCATCTGGCAATTCCTGACATTGTGCCCTTGTGGGAAAGAGTCCAACAGCTGCTTTTTATTGACCCACTGGCTAAAGGGCCAGGTGGTACAACAGTTACTGAGCCATAGACTCAGTGGGGTACATACAGCCTTTCTGCTGAATTCAGTAGGAACTGTGGAGCAATCCCCTGTTCCTCTAAAGCAATGGAAAAGCAAAGATAGCTTCAGAAGCTATCACAGTATGCTGGAAGTTGTATCACTAGAACTAAAAATATCCTCTGATGATGGCGCTCTATGTTACAAGAATGAGGCAGAAACTTTATAAGCAATATTGAAGAAGGAAGCTCATCAGTGCTGTTTTATGCTATCTTAAGTTACAGGTAATCTATTTGAAGTGATGATAATTCACTGTACCAACACAGCATTTATAACAACTCTTTTGTCACATTTCTTTCGTTTTTCTTTCTCCTGAAGAATGAGACATATTTGGGTTACTCAAGTATGCACTTACTCCACGTAAGTAGATGTGAAGAGAGGAGTGGATCTTGCTGAAGGAAATGTTGATTGATTTGCTTAATTTCTCTTTAAGATCTTGCAGTTTATTGGCATATTTAAGTAGTTTCCAGACTGCAGTGGGAGTTTGTGGCACAGCTTGATTGTAGGGCTTGTCTCTTACATGTAAGATGTAAAGCAAGATCACTTTAGCTTAATGAATACATTTTATATTAGGAGTGTCTAAGCATTAGAAGACCTTATCCAGCCTACGAGACTCGTTGTAGGCAGCAGCAGACTAAGAAATTACACGTCTCTTCTCCCAGGAGTCTGCAGGTCCAGCTCAGTGCATCCCTCTCCTGCCGCCTCGCCACTGGGAGCTCCCACAGACTGGGGTCTGCAGTAACTCAGTTTTAGTTTGGGTAAATTTTCCACGCTTTGTGATTTGTGAATGGGACGGCCATTAAGATCATTCTACTGTAAACACAAGAGGGCACTCCCACCCCACTTTTAAATGACTTCCAGCATTTGTAAAAGGAAGTTATTGAAGTTATTGATGGAACAATGCAGAATACTCACTTTGAAAACAGAAAAAATGCTATCCCTTTATAAGCATTTATAGACCATGCACTTACAGGCAATATGTAACAAATATAGTCTTGGTTTGATCCTTTCTCCAAAATAAAATGCATGAAGAAAAAAATGAATCTCATCCTTGATCTCAGTGAGGTAAAACAATCCTCACTTGCTTTTATGGTAACCAGCATTGCACTAAAACTGGGGCACTACAGGGTATTTTTGGGGAATTCCAAGAGCATTCTCATGTGGAAACAGAGACTACTTCTTTCGTCTTGAAGAGCAAATTCATTGTGAAAAACTACAAAAAGGAAGACAGAAATTTAACATTGTTATGCTTACCAACTCTTGCATGTTTTTAATGTCTTCACTCCACAAAATGTCCCTTACCTGCTCACTCCTGTGTATCTGATGTGTTATGCTCTAAGTGCTTTGCATGCTCTGGCCAATTATATAAAAATAAATGTATTTTAAGCTCACCTAAGGGCCTCAGCTGTTGGGATCAAAGTCTCACTTGATCACACAGAAAGGTTTTGACAACTTTTTAAAGGGTCCAGCACATTAAATGAAAAGCTAGGCTTGTAAAATAGAATTTCCTGTACATGTTAAAATACAGATCAGAAACACAAGTAATCATGTTTTTGTCAAAGAAATATAAGCATAGAAAACCCTGATATGGTAAAATCCACTGTGCTAATAACCTCAGCCTAAATGTTAACATTTTGGGTGAAATGCTTTTTTTTTTTTTTTTTCCTTTTTTTTTTTTTCTCACACAGAGGGAGTTATCTGGTACAGTCCAAAGCTTTTCTATGGGGAAATAAAATTTTAACTACACTTTTAGCCTATTCACATTCCTTCTGCAAGGTGTTTTTCCATCACACTTTTGTGGTGTGCTTTATTTTCCACTTAGCAGTCCCCTCCTTGTGCAGTCTGTTTTCATCTCTGCTTCCAGTATGAAAAAGAAAATGTGAGGTGGGGGAATAACAAGTTGGGAGGGAGGAGGAAGGCCTGGCAGCCTTGAAAGGGAGACTACGAAGTTGCATGTGTGAGTCTATGTCCTGATACGTGCTGCGATCTTCCACTGCACTTCTTAACCCAGCCTCACTGGCACTCCTAGCCCCACACTGCAGAACCCTTGCTTATTGTTCCACTTAAATTCCCCTGTTTTTCCCTTCTTGGCACTGCTGTCTTCCCCCTCAAGAGCACAAGGGCTATACCCTGGAGTTCTCCAGCCCATTCCTACTCACACTATTGGTACTCCCAACCCTCCAACACCCCTCTCACCCTTGTCCACCGTGTACTACAGAGCCCTAGCCATGAATTCTCTCATCTGTCAACTTCCAACCCTACTTTTCCTTTTGGCATAACACTAAATTGCCATTTTTCTAGCTGCAAAAAAGATTAATGAGAAAGGAGGAGTGAACAAACTATTTCTTTTGTTCATTATGAACTTGATCACCAATTTCTTAAGCAACTTTCCCTTCGGCCGGGAGGTCTGATGTCTCTTACAGCATTTTCAATCTGGGATGCTGAAAACAAGGGAAAGAAGGATTAACATCCTCTAATGCACCACATTGCTTGACAGCACTTTGGGGGAAAATATGTGGGAGTAGAAGTGTATCAAGAACTAAAATAAGAACTCCTGGGAGTGGTTGTGTGCTGGCATTAAATGCATGTGAGAGTCTGCTGTGGTCTCTTGAACTGCATTTTATCTTCATGACACTACTTTTTATTTTATGGCCTGCCAGATCCATAAGCTCATACCTGACTACACTACAAAGCAGACAGTGAAGTATGGTGTAAAAAGATTAAAAGCAGATAAAGTACTTGTAATGTAA
This sequence comes from Anser brachyrhynchus, assembly GCF_964034855.1. Taxonomy (NCBI): domain Eukaryota; kingdom Metazoa; phylum Chordata; class Aves; order Anseriformes; family Anatidae; genus Anser; species Anser brachyrhynchus. Next base: position 87,925,587 of record NC_137696.1, on the reverse strand, counting down.
CTTTGCAGAAAATTATTGAGCCTGACCTTTTTTTTTTCTTGATAATGGTTGTTTCTCCGAAGAAATCTGTTTAAAAAACACACATTTCGCCTGAAACAAAATGGAGTAGTGACAGATTCTTATGGGTCAAAGTGCTCATTTCATTTCCAGGCATGATCTTTTCCTCTGAAATAGCAAGTGATTTACAAGTATGGATATTTCTGTAATGATGAACATAAAAGCTGACTTTTAGCTCTGTTAATGAACCATATCGAAGAGGATGGCTACTCTATAGAAGGCTAGCTCTGTCAGCACGAGGAAATTGTTCCCCCAGGAAGGGTCAATAGTGACTATTAAAACACAAGAAATCAATTCGAAATGTCAGAAAGCCTCCCATAGTGCTTTTTTTTTCTTTTTTTTTTCTTTTTTTTTTTTTTCCCATAAATGCATCATCGTAAGTTTGGCAAAGCTTAGATATGAAGAGGAAGTCAGAGAAAGTAGTATTGTTTGAAATATATTGTATACAGATTGCGAATCTGACTGTTTATGACAAATTACTGTAATTATTTAGTTCAATTATTTATCTGTAATTATTCATTTCCTATTTCTATTTATTTCTACTGTAATAGGAGGATAGCTACCAGGGAAAGCTGTTGATAAGGCCCGTACATCCCCTCCTTCGTGGCAGACAAGCCCAGTTCCAAATAGGATTTGCTGCCTTATGGGAGGGATGCAAAGTGCTGTGGCAGGTTTGGAAGTGTGTTTGTGCTGGTTGACTGATGACTGCATTACAAGTTGAAAAGGCTGACTATCACTTGTATATTCTTCAGGGAATTACTGCTGCAGTCTCTTCCCTTTGACTGGAAATTACAGGAAAATTGGCAGGAATTTAACAGGAGCTGATAATCCTCTGTCAATTATGGCCAATATTGGTCAGTGCGTTAATGGGTACCTCAGAAAGATCAGCCATCCATAACAATCACATAAGCCCTGTTGTTCAGGGAAAGCAAATCAATTTTTACTGGGTTTTATTCATCTTGGTTCATTGAATCAGGACAACTAAGAAAGAATTTAAAATCTTTTTCTCTCCCTATTTCATAGAACAGAATAGAATAGGCAGAACAGAATAGGATAGCCCTCTCCTTTAGGAGAGCGCTGCATTCAACCCCCCCTGCTGACCGACGCAGGAATAAGTGCAGGCAGAGGCTTTGCAGGGTGGAAAAGTCAATTTATTTCTGGGGTAATTGTGGCTGCCACCCCCAGCCCGTCCCCAGGTGAGGCCCTGCTCAGGCTTGGGGCCCGGCCTGGCGGCCTGTGTGGTCGCCGGCCCCCGGTTCCTCCTGCTGGACCCTATGAAGCCAGGATGTGTCCCCGATGTTGTCATCCTGTGGGGACCGTGGCAGTCTGCGCCCCTCCTGCCCCGCGTGCCACGAAAAGCTTCGGGCGAGTTGTTGTGCCATGGAGGGGCTGCGCTCCCTGCGCCTGGGCGAGACGCTGCGGGAGCGATAGCTGGAGGGGCTCCTCTGCCGCTGCTGCCGCTGCTGCTGCCACCCCAGCCCCACGTTGCGATGCATCCTTCTGCGGGGTCGTCGGGCCAGGCGCACAATTGCAATGATGGGCCCACGGCACAGCGGGCAGGTGTCTCTTTCTGCAGCCCAGGGCTGGATGCACTCCAGGCAAAAGGAGTGCCTGCAGGGGTTCACACGAGCTGCACTGGAGAGCTGGCCCAGACAGATGGGGCATGTCTCATCCCCAGGGGCCTCCTCTGGCTGCTGCTGCTGCGGCCGGTTCATAGTGCCTGCAGCTGCCCTGGTGTAGAGACGGTCTTCCCCTGTGGGAGGCTGCCTTGGTGCCAGGTGCTTATCAGCAGCCTGCTGTCCTCAGCACCTCACCAGCGGGTCGCTGGCAGGACCTCGATGCTTCACGTCTCGCTGGCTGGATCTCGACGCGTGTGCCACCAGCAGGATGACTACAGATAGAACCAGGAAGAAAATATTCTATCAGCAAATATACATTAGCTTTCTAGGTTCAACCAAGTTGTCTATAGTACTGTAGCAGTAAATATTCTTAGCATGGATTACAAACATTGCTATTAGAATGGCAAATATGCTGATGATAGGTTATACTTCACAAGACTACACTTAGGACAGAAGGGGTACATATATGTATATATATTTGATAATATTACCGAAGGGCCTTGATGGCTCGCGTGCAACAAGTATGGCTTTGCGTGTGCTTCCTGCAACACCTCCGCCTCTCAACTTCCAGCAACGGACCCTCGAGCTCTCGAGTACCAACAGCTGGACTGGACGCAGGCGCGATGCTCAGGGCACTTATGGCCAGTCCCCTTTTGTGAGGTTGTAGGGTGACAGTGACTGCGGTGTCACCACAAGGGTCTTGGGGTGCCCCTGGTGGCAGCACTGACAGTCACCTGACTCTTGTGAGAAAATGCTGACATGAGATGGCTGCTCCACGCTGACAGGAACAACGTCTGCCAGGAGGTTGGCCTGTGGCCTGGGAACTGTCCCTGGGAGCCAGGGATGTCCTTGACATGCAGCTGGACACCTGATCATTGAAGACATGGAAACAACGAGTATAAAACACAGAATATGTAACAATAACCTGAAGGGATTGCTGAAATTGCTGTATCAGCCTCGCATGATAAGACTCAGCGCTGTCCACAAAATCCAGGCTGAAGAAGGAACACGGTACCCAAAGTAGAACTTAGTTAAGTTAGCCTGGTTTATAAAAGATCAAAACTGCTGAAGCAGTTAAACAATGACTGAGCATGTGCAAAACACAGAGGCGAGAAGTACAAGATGAAGAAAACTATGAGCCTTCATCAGAAAGCCCCAGAAGTGCGACCACCAGAGGTCACTGTGCCTGTGATAGCAGGAGGGACAGTATGACAATTAGGTCTGAGAAACCATTAACATAAATCCTGCCCTTTCTTGTGAATTGCATGAATATGTATATCACTGTACCATAAATAAGTACTCCTTGTCTTGCTTAGGTGTACATGTTCGGCAGAATTATCCCCCACATGCCCCGCGCTGTTAATAAAGAATACCTGCTTTCTAATTCTCCAAAACGAGTCTTGGAAAGTTACATTGCTTTTTGCGTTCCACCATTGATAAGGTCACAACAAGAAACTGAGGAACAACTTATCACCTGGGAAAGTGGAAATTGGCCAGAGAGAGTGGGAATGTGCTTGAGAAATCTAAGGTTGTTTAGAGAAAATCAAGGAGTTGTGCTGTGGAGGGGCTGCGCTCCCTGCGCCTGGGCGAGACGCCACGGGACCGGTAGCTGGAGGGGCTCCTCTGCCGCTGCACAACAACCCCAAGCAGCGCTACAGGATGGGAGAGGAGTGGTTAGAATGCTGCCTGGCAGAGAAGGACCTGGGAGTATTGGTTGATAGCCGGCTGAATATGAGCCTGCAGTGTGCTCAGGTGGCCAAGAAGGCCAACAGCATCCTGGCTTGCATAAGAAGCAGTGTGGCCAGCAGGTCTAGGGAAGTGATTGTCCCCCTGTACTCAGCCCTGGTGAGGCCGCACCTCGAGTACTGTGTTCAGTTTTGGGTCCCTCACTACAAGGAGGACATTGAGGCCCTGGAGCATGTCCAAAGCTCGTGAGAGGTCTGGAGAACAAGTCTTATGAGGAGCGGCTGAGGGAGCTGGGGTTGTTTAGCCTGGAGAAGAGGAGGCTCAGGGGCGACCTTATTGCTCTCTACATGTACCTTAAAGGAGGCTGTAGCAAGGTGGGGGTTGGTCTATTCTCCCACGTGCCTGGTGAGAGGATGAGGGGGAATGGGCTAAAGTTGCGCCAGGGGAGGTTTAGGTTGGATATTAGGAAAAACTCCTTTACTGAAAGGGTTGTTAGGCATTGGAATGGGCTGCCCAGGGAAGTGGTTGAGTCACCATCCCTGGAGGTCTTTAAAAGATGTTTAGATGTTGAGCTTAGTGATATGGTTTAGTGGAGGACTTGTTAGTGTTAGGTCAGAGGTTGAACTAGGTGAGCTTGGAGGTGTCTTCCAACCTAGGCGATTCTGTGATTCTGTAATTCAACATGAAACATGATATGCATTAAGTTGCACATTAATTTATATCAATGCCTCACCATGCTATGTGACTGGTCAGTTTTTGTATGTGAAGCTGCAAAGTCAGCCGATGAAGCCAAGAGAAGAGATGTAGCTCTTGTTTTTGTGAAGCGCTTTGAGCATTTCCATGGAACCCTGCAGAGACTGCCTTGGTATGGAACATTGTTCTAGGAATAAAAAGGAGTCTGAAAGAAAACCAAGTGTCATAGTTGGTAGAGAAAGGGAGTGACATTGATTTGAGGGCAATGTATAATAAACGTTTGTAAGTTTTTGCATCTGATTTAGTATTCTCAATCTCACACAAGAAAAGAACTTCACAAGATAACAAGAGCAATGCTGTAGACACTCGAAGAATTTTTATATTGAGGTCATGATGCAGAGAACTCCTTACACTGATTGGCATAATACAATGAATACTTAATGCTGTATTATATACAATGCATTATGCATGTCATATACTTACATCCTGCAAGACATATATCTTTTTGTGTAGAATCATAGAATATCCTGAGTTGGGATGTATGTTGTATGTGTATGTGTATGTTGTATGTGTATCTAGAGCTGTACGTCTACATTATGTATGAATGCTGCGTAAGTATTTGCTATATAATGTCTATCCAGATCACTTTAGCTGCACAAAGATGCTCTGCTGGTTGTTGGCATTCACTATGCCCAGGCAGCTCCTTTCTGTCTCTCCTTACTGTGCCAGCGCTATGAGGAAGGCAGTGCAGGGTGAAACTGTTGCCTGAGATCTCCTTATAGACTGCACTAAGATTTGTTGATGGGGATTATAGACAATTTCAGCTCTCCAAGCACCCAGAGCAGTACAAAGAACTACAAGTAGAAGTTAAATTGCTTTTATTGCCTATGAAAAGGTTTTCTTTACTCATTCAGCAGATAAGGGAGAGGTGCTTGATTAAGTAAGATTCTGCTGTCAGTCAGTATATTTGATTCAGAGAAAATTCAGATTTTAGCAGTTACTCCAAATTAAGCAATTTCTTTTATTTTTTATTTTTGTATTTCATCATTAAAGTATTTCCTAGTTCTTAATGGGGTATTCCGCATTCAAAATGTGTATAACAGGCTTTCTGTCATTCTGTGTTATCAGACATAGCAAATATTAAAATTTTGGATGTAAATAATTATAGCTACAATCTTTAATCAATTATTACTCAGCCAGTAAACTTTAATAGATCCACGACACAGATAATATAATTTTTAGTGTCCAAGGGATTTTACTACACTGCTGTTGTCCTTTCTTATGTTTTGAATGCCAGGCATTTTAGCTGCAGTACTTATTGAGCTTACTGTACAATTAAAATGCATTAAAATGCATTACAGTTTATTGCTCTTTTTTTATAGATATCATTATTACAGTCTTAAAATATCTCTGGAAAGGTTAAGCATATTTGCCTGACAGAAAAATAAAACATTTGCAGAAAAATAAAATAAAACTCTCCCATCAACTCGATTAATTCAGTTACATTTCAAACCTGACCAGCAGGGCTCTCGATCCATCTTTATTGACTTCCCTGCAACTCATCGCTCCTGGTCCTTTCTCAGGACAAGGCTTCAAGACAGCCAGCAGGTCTGCTGCAACAGAGGTGACAATTATTAAACTGAATGGATAATTCCTTCTTTGGCAAAAATAAGGTTACTGGGCATTACAGGAAGGAAAGGGGTGAGTCATATGAGGGCAGAAACACATGCACTAGTTTGCATATATTGTTGCTATTTTAACTGAACATTTTTAATGACTTTTCACATATGTGAACCAAAATGGAAAACCTGTGGCTTCAAATCCCAAATGTCAAAAGTTGAATTGTGGAGTGTTGTGGCCTCTCTTCTGTACCTCATACAACCTGTCCAAAGCATTGAGGATTCACGTATGGAGTTCAAATGCTCACGTGCCAGGTTTGTGCTCAGCAAATGTGCAGGTGTCAAGGGTGAGCCTTCTGAACAGTCCTGCAGGAGCCAGTTACCTTTCTGGGCACTGGCTGTGAGACCAGGAAGAAAACTGCCCTTCGTATCTGGTTGTAAATTCAAATAATAATGATTTTTTTAAAGGTAAAATTGCAAGTTGAAATTCCAGCTGCACAGGAAGAAAAGGATTTTTAACAGTTCTCTCATGTCATAATTCAGTTGTCATCAATCACAGTGAAACTGTTCTGGTTAACACTCAATGAGAACCAATCCTCTTCTTTTATGTTACTTCTCAAGAGCTGACTCGATGTGGAGGCACACTGGCTTGCCCTAAAAGCCTCTGTGTGGACACAGGCGGAGACACAGGCGGATGGTGAGCCCATCATGACCACCCTGTCACTTGGTAAATGGCGGGATGAGCTGGGTGAGATATCAGCAGACATGGGGCAGGACGAGTCACTCCCAGAAATGAGGTTAAATGCTGGTGGCTTAATCTGCCTAGCTAGGGAAGGAAACCTTTTTTTTTTTTTTTTCTTCTTTTTTTTTTCCCAGAGGAAAGAGAGAAAAACAGGATTTGATACGTATAGCTCTAGGAATCAGAGCCTAATCCTTGTTTTACAGGATTGTGTTTCTCAATACAGATAATAAATTTTGTACTGAATTTGCAAGGCAACAGGGCTGTGGTTTGTTGGGCTTGCTCTGTCTGAGCTTTTCTAGATGTGCCTATAGCTTTGTTTTGCTTGGTTTAACGGTGACAGCAATTTCTCTAATTGACCATGAGTCTGTGTTTAGTTTGCTCTTGTGTGTCTTGTGTGGCACAGACATAGTTCTCTACAGGGAGTGCAACAGTCAGTTATTCTATCTAGAATGAAATATTTATGGCTCTAACACAATGACATAGGGCAGAGAAATACAGCCCTGTACAATAGCAGAGGCCTTGAAAGGTGGAAAACCATGATGCAGCACAGAGGAGGACAGGCATGGGGTGATAGGAGATGGGGCACTGGCCTGGCACTGGAGCCCACATGGCGATCAACAACTCCCTGAGGGTCAGAAAAAGAAATGCAGACCCGGAGCTGGACACATCTGGGTAGGGGTGACAGAGAGAACAAAGAAATAGTATGTTCTTGCTGCAGAAGGTATGTCTGAGGGCTCGCAGCACTCCGGGCATCATCAGTGCGGAGCTGACCTGGAAATGTGAGGACTGCCCAGCCCAGCTCACCTCCACGGGCCTCCAGCCAGGCAGGGGAAGGGACCTCTGCGAGGAGGTGCCCCAGCTTCACCTGGGCCTGTCAGGTGATGCAGACGTAGGGAAAAAAACCTCAATGTCTCAAGGTCGTTTCACACTGTACTATGAAGATGTGCAATAAGGGCAAACCAGCTGGTAGCACCAGCATAGCACAGTAGCATGTAGCAGAGTACTTGTGTGCTTGCTACTGGGAGAGTGTCGTGGATTCAAGCTGACAAGAATACATTTAGTAATTCACAGTTATTCTGTGTAAATTAAGCATATGCATGGGATTATGAGCTGTGATGTGTTCATTTCTTATGCAGTTCTATAGATTGTTTATGAAACTCATTGCAAACATATTCTGTTATCAGTGCTTCAGCATGTTTCAGATGGATTTCTGCAAACAAATATCACCTGTTATTGTTCTTTCTGATTTCCCTCATGAAACGTGGCTTATCTCTGACATCAAAAGAGATTTTCTGTATAGGTCTAGAAATGCCCAGCACTCATGAGTTACTGCTGCTGGCTGCTTTGTTAGCCTGCATGACTCAGAGCAGGCCCACTGTTCTGCAGTAACAAATGTGCCGTCCCTTTCAAGACACTGTCTCTCATGTTGTTGCTGAACGTAGCCTGCACTGATTTCTCACTGGATCTGACCATCATCCAGATAAGAACTGATACACACAACAAATCTCAGATCTTGATTTCTCATGTGCTTGCATTTCATGTTGCTCTAAGGACGTCACCTCGTTGTAGTAGTATTATTCTCAAACGGCTGTCAGGAAAAGGCTGGCACGTAGTGAATTTGGGTAGGTCATTTTCTTTTGACAGATATATTTTTGTGGTGGCTAGTTATTGCAGAGATCTGTATTCCTTGCAAGCAACAAGCCAAGTTTCTCCTCTAGTGCTCGGCTCAGACAAAGGCAGGGTCTATGGCGCTGTAATTCAGAGTTCCCCTGGTGGGGAAATGCAGAGGACAGGAAGCAGCAGTGGATGGGGCAGACTTGATGGCTGAGGAAATCCCTATCCGTATTCCCTGAACAAGAGCAATGCAGGTGTTCAGTGCTCAGAGCTGTTGTTCTTCTCTGTGTGCATTAGTCCTGAGGTTTCAAGATGGACTAAAGCCAATCTGATGGCAGGATGTTTTTCTCCCTGCTGTCTCGCTACGTGTTCCTATCACCTCTCTTGTCTCACCTCCAGCACTGGTTCTGGCATGTCTCAACTAAGTCTTCCCTTCAGTAGGATTAGTTTCTAGCCAGATAAGCACGCTGCTCCAGCTCACCCAAAATATCGTCATTGCTGAACCTGCAATTGCTAGTTGTGCTAGAAGCGTACGACTGGCACAAGGGCACACATTCAGCAGCAGGGTGCTCTTTGGCCACCTTGCCATGTTCGTGGGGCCATGTCAACAGACAGATGTGCCTCTTATGTCCCTATTTGCAAGACTGACAGAAATGTATAGGAGCTAGAAACACAGGATGAGATTCTTCATCAGAACCGGTGAAACTGTTGAAGCCTAATTTTCTGCAAATTTGTGCCTCACACACATTCTCTCTCATCACAGTAACTCCAGATCTCCTATGTTCCCTCTCACAATTTCACCATTTCCTCGCTTTGTGAAGACAGTGGCACTCCCTTGGTTACTTAGCTGAAAGAGTTTAAAGAATGCCAAATATCAGCATATTAAATGATCTTAAGAACGTCACATGAGCAATGAGTTTTTGTGATACAACTATCTCCACACCAGCACATCGGAAGAACAGGCAGTGTTTCCCAGAGTACTTTGTGAAAGATTTCAGAAGGTGTTCATATTGCAGAAAGGTGGGAACCAACAAACGTTTTCATAAAAAGATAAGTTTAGATAAAATGTGTCAAATAAAGCTCAACTCTATCTTTGCAATATGATGTTCTTGCTCACATTAGCCTGTGTGGAAACTTGAGATAAGTTTACAGCAAAGTCACGGATAAGTCTAAACTGATGGCATTCCTATTATGCATTTTCTACAGTAGCTCACATCGATTTGATGTTATGGTTCTATTTTAATGCTTTGTAAAATGTAATCCTTAACTCATTTTTCTCATCTCCGCAATAATACATTGTCCCTAACAGTAATGTGTAGAGGCAGCTGAGAGATACTATATACAATTCCAGAAATGCACCCATCAAATTATTATGCAGTTCTCATGCATCATAAGATTGATGACGATGTGTTTTCTGCACCAGATTTATGAGATGACATTCTTTATTACATTGCTCTGTCTGTATTGTTCATGTTCTCTCAAGCATTTATAAATATCTGTGTATACTTCTGAAGGACGTCTACTGCCCTTTGTTATCATTGGTCCCAGGACTGAAGTAATTATAAAAATAAGTTTATTTCAGAATAGACTGAGGACTCTAAAGGTAGAATTATTGTTATAAGTTTCACAATGATATATTCCTCTCCTACCATAGGGTGGACTGGGCAGGGTGATGGTGGTGGTGTAATTTAGAGCAGGTCTTTGTTCCCAAACACAGTGACAGTAGAACTTAGTTGCAATTAATCCCAGGCCCCAGAGATCAGGGGAAAGTCTGCAGCAAGGATGACTTGTCTTTGTTGGAAGAAGATCAGGTTGGAAAATACTTAAGCGAACTGAACATGCAAAAATCCATGAGTACTGAGGGTGCTGGCTGATATGTTCACACTGAAATAAATACTGTGATTAGCTTTGTAACTTCCATTCTTAAAGTTCAACACAGAAGAAACTTGTAAAATTGATACCAGTGTCATTCCAGCTGATTTTCCTCCTTTGTACGAAAGGACATCCAGTCCATTCATCGTGTTTTTCCTGGAACACCACTGCTTTCAGCCCATTATGGTAAGGTGTATTGAAAGAGGAATCACATTATGTGAATATGGAAATTTATAGCAATTTGGGGACTGATTAAGAGTGTGTCATGTTCTCATGCCTTGGAGGAAGTACCTTCTTTCAGAGGGGCAGGGCAGAAGCCTGGCAAAGGTAGTAAAGTTAAACATTTCTTATGTTACTATATCATAACAGAGACCTTAGGTTCTCCAGCTTCCTCTCATTAAAACAGCTATTATTTGCCATGTTGACAGTTAGAGTAACCAAAATTATTTCTCTCTCTCTCTCTCTCTTTTTTTTTTTTTCCCCAAAATACTGTATTAAAGGACTGACAGGTTTCCTAACCTCGTATAAGAAAATATGACTGATGCATTGTTTTAGCTTATGTGGCAATATACATCTTTGTAGTTTCCAAAAAAAAAGGAGACAAATTCACCTCTGATGTAAAATCAGTGATAAGCATTCAGTAGGGATGAATTTATTCCCAGATACTTTACTGCTTATCAATGAATCTTTTATCTCTTCTACCTCCATTCACCCAAATTTTGCTTTTAAGTATTGCATTTCCACCCAACGAGAGCTACACAAACAACATTCTCAACAGTTAAATTAACACAAATGTTTTTTTCTTTCTTCTTCTTTGTTTTTTTTTTTTTTTTTCCTTTGGAGAGGGGCGGTGGTGTTGTTACAAACGCCTACAATGATACAATAGCAGCCTTTGATCTGCTATTTTTCTCTTTTAATGGAAACAGATGTCCCTTACCACAATGGACAGCACAAGTTTCACCCTAAGATGCATAACACCGTTAGTTTCTTTTTGACATTGATAGGCAGACTCAGTAATGGTGAAAAGGTCCATGTAAGGGACACAGCCATTATTTCAGACTTAAAAACAAACAAACAAACAAACAAACAACTTATCTTTAAACAGAGAATTAAAAAAAAAAAGTCTGATCAAATTGCTGCTGCAAGAACAAAGGGCTGCAACAGCTAATGAATATTGTTTTCTAGTGCATTCTTTTTGCAAAAGCTGCCTATCAATTAAGCATGGTAAGAGGACATGTCAAAACTCTAAAATGCTATCTCAGAACTGAATGAATGTGAAACAGAAAGAGTTGAATTTGACCAACAGCAATCCATTTCTAGTCAAAACCTCATCCTGTTCTCGTTAAAGCTAATTACAAGTGAAGAGTGCAACTCTCTCTGAAAAGCAGACCTTTACCTTTGATCAATGATTTGCCTCCTAATCTTGAAACCGCAACATAATTTTATTTTACAGTACATGATTTTTATGCCCTTGAAGCAAAATGGAACAAAGTGTTATTGGACTATGAGATTTCCTTCCTGATTTATTGAAAGAACAGCATGGCACTGTTGCATTGGTATTGCTGCTGTTTCAAAAGATTGTTACTACATGCTGCCATTTATTCTTTTTGCTGCATCTTTTTTGTCTCCTCTAGGGGGCAATTTAACACAAGCTATATCCTAACAAGACATACAGACCGGCAAGAAAGGATGCTCTACTGTTAATGGAGGCTGAAGATTTTATTTCCATTTAAAAGTCCTGACCAAGCTGAAATAAGTTCCTGTGTCTGCTTGTCCATAAAAGTTTTGTAAAGGGCTGCTTAGAATAGCAAAGTACCAAAGGGTCTCTGAGCTGCCAGGCTCACATCTGCCTTTTCCAGTGATGTAGAAGGTCAAACGAAGTTTTCTCAAATTCCTTCTTTTCCAGATTTGACTTTTTTATTTATTTTTTTTTTTGGTATTACTTTCCTTCCCTTCCACCTGAAAGATAAAAGAAATACATTTTCATGAATAAATAGCTGGCATTTGCTCTACTGTGGTTTAACTACCCACACGAGGGTCTTAAAGGTAAGCCTGAGCTCATGGCAAGGGCACTCAGCAAGCTTGCTCAGGGACACTTCTCCTTTCTCAAACTGCCTCTTGCCTGCCCTTGGGAAGCCATGTCATCTCTGTGCTTCGGTTTCCATAAGCAAAAAGAGGAGAGCAAATCAGCTTCATCTGATTAATTTTTTATTTTTATTTTTTTTCCAGAGGCCTCTCCAGACTCCCTGGAAAAGGAGTTCTGTAGGGACCGTTAATGTGGGCCTTACAGGAGATGCCAGTTCTCTTAATGGAAAAAAAATCCATAAATATCAGACAAGTTAATGACCCTGATCTCAGAAACAATTTGCAAAAGAACCATTAATAACCCCGTAGTGTCACTGTGTTAACTGAGTTCAGCCCTATTAATTTTTTTTCTCATAGTTTTAGCCATACGTGCTTTGTATTTCCATATTTCTTTAACCTTAAGTGCCTCATATGTTTACAGGAGTAGCATATTTTTCTTATCAAATAAATGTTGTAAAAATAATGTAAGTAAATAAACTCTTAACAATATAAGTACCCAGAGCTCATATTCTTTAGTATCAAAGATAATTTCTCAATTCTGTTTTTAAAAGGAGAAGAGTAAAATTCACTAGAGGATACTCTGAAAAAATACTGCAATTCATATTTCAGAAAGTTGGGCACACTGTGCTTGAGAAGGCAGCTGAATGTGCAACCCTTCCCTGTGAAATCCCACTTAGGAATTTTCAAAGCTCGCATCAACTGCTTGCCTGTTCAGAAAAATCCGATCACAAACCAATGCATGAAAACCAAAGTGGGACAGTCCACGTGCTCTCAGCAGGGAGATTCAGAAAGATTCATGAAAGTAATTGGTAGCCTGTGAGTAAAGGCTGACATAGTTTGAAGTGCATTTTGACTCAGGTAGGCGAACCTGCAGAAATGTGCAGTCCCTAATACTGCCAACATATCTGGCAGCATAGAAAATCTCTTGAAACAAACTGACTCTTGTTGTTAAACAATGCAGAAGATTACCTAGAGCACCAAAATTCATAGATCTCTACATTTTAACCTCATCTTTCATTTTAGTTCCAATCATTTAAAAGAATGAAAACTTCATTTGTGTTACTTTAATGAAAGAAGAAGAAAGGGAGTAGGGGTAAATATTATCTGTAATACTGTGCAAAGTACAAATTCTCTGAGCTGAAACAGCTTAAGGACGGTATTTGCACAGCTTATTCAGATGCAGTCTTTTAAAGAGGATCAGTGTGGAAAACTAAACTACATAATTTATAATAGCACATATCCATGTTCCCCATACTATAAAGTATTTGTTCCTCCTCATAGCTCAGACCAACCGGAATGTTTTGGTGGGGATCCCCCATACCCTACTCATTAGCACTGGCACCACCATCAAACCACAGGAGACCACTGTCTCATCTTGCACAGACAAATCTTCATTAGGGTGATCCTCATCTACTGCCTAGAGCAGATGGGAGAGCACCCTTCTAAACGCTGTTTTTCAAACCCTTCCTTGGAGCCTTTCACTTAAGGAAGGGATGGAGAGCTGCTGCTGTATCCTTGGAGATATTCAAAAACTCTCTGGTCAACAGGCTCTAGGTGCTACTGCCTGAACTGGGACTTGGACCAGATGACCTCCAGAGGTGCCTTCCAACCTCAACCATTCTGTGATTCTGTGTCTGGTCAACAAAGGTTCTCGACACCAATGACATAGTTGTGGGGCAGAGCTTGCTGCTGGAACCGGTGGCTGTCACCAAGAAACTGGTAAAATGGATGTGTGTACATACAGAGTAGTGCATCACGGCTTAATTAGCATTTCCTGGTTGTTGACTCTGCCACCAACATGTTTGTCCCACTACCCTAATAATGCTACCCTTTTGAACCTCCTCCTCATTTTATCTTTCTTTCTGAGTCTGAAAGAAGTTAAAAAAGCATGTTGAACTTCTCCCTGTTAGTTTCCTGGAGGCGGGTAGTATACTATGCCAGCAGCAGTGTACAGAATCAAGATTCGCTTCATGGTGAAATAGACACCCAGAATAGAAATCTCCAAAAAAAAAAAAAAAAAGGATCAAGGCCATATAAAAAGGCTTTGGGTAGTAACTCCCTGACATCCTGACATTTTAAAAGGTGTGCTAGGAGAGCTGAGCACTCGTGGGAAAGCGGGCATTCTGAGCAATCTTGGCATTTGGAAGCAAGGTAGAAAAATGTCAAAACTGCAGACTGTACAGCTGAAGGGAATGGATAATCAAAGAAGGGATTGTAATTAATCTAGAAGCACCATTAATTAACTAAATCACACATTTATTCCAACATTACTTATTCATTGACTTGAATACCCTTACTCGGTAATATTTGGATGTAGACCCAATTTTTCCAGCAGTGTAGGCAATATTGAACTTTTCTGCCATCTATTTAGATGGGGCTGAACTGCTCATGCCCCATATGGAGAGGACAAGTCTGAAGAGCTGTCTTTGGTATGCCACAGTGACCAGCAACAACAGGGGAGTGATTGGTGCTTTTGGGAGAGGTCTGTCTTCCACCTACTTGGAGCTGTCACCACTGTACCCATTCTCTCGCCTGGCAGCAGTAACACAAATAAGCTTGGCTCTGGCATGGGCAAAAAAGGGATGACAATCTGCTTGCTTTACTGTGAAAGCAGCAACTGCGATAGACATCCACCTGTTTTACTTGTGCCTTAAATAAGTCCCAGTAATAACAGTGCTAATTATTTTTCTGAGCATCAAGTATACAAAACTGAAATTGATAACTGGTTAAGAAGTCTATTGGCAACAGCTCTATAGTACTGTTGGGGAAAATGATTGGAAAGGCAAAGTGACTTGCTAAAACCAGAGAAATGTCCAAATCTAAGAAGTTCCTGGCATTAGTACATTAAGCTTGGTTCGATGGAAATTTGATGCTCAGTATGACTGCTGACTTGACTACATGGGCCTGCACAGCATAAACACACGTCTGGTATGTGATAATTAAATGCTAAACTCAAGTGAGAATCTTTATTTAGATATTAGGTCAAGAATTAGCTTTTCACATACTAATTTTATTCACTTCAACACTTTCCACTATGTAATCTATGGGGAAAATAATCCTTTAGAGCAGCTTACGTGGGACTTATTGGTGAATGATGCCTTTCAGAGATTTGCTGGATTTCAATTGCAGATCATATGGGATCTTTAAACTGAAGAGTGTTAGGACCTGAATCTGTGCATTGTAGAGATCTGTTACTACAGCACGAGTTTCTGTGAGGTGGCTCCAGGAAGAGCAGACTAAAGATAATCAGGCAGAGGATATGGTGGAGGTGAAGAAAAAATGTACTGTCTTGAGCTGATCTCTAATTGTTGTGCTGTGTTAGAAGACCCCAGTGTAATCTAGATAAGCAGAGATTGGTTCAATTTACAAGAGCTGCCCTAACCTGAAGAGATCAGTCCTCTCCAGGCCTGTTAGGGTATCCGTTGGTCACTCTCCTTCTTCTAGCTGTAACAAATACAGATTTCAGGGGGATCAAGTACACATTTCTTTAATTTGAAGGACCTCCATTTACAGGACTGCTAAGAAACAAACTGAGTTATTGGGCTTGTTATGTTTTTAAAGCTTTACTTTTAGAATATGTTGTAATAATATGGGAATGACGTTTAAAAGCCTTGGAGCCTTGGAGCCCCCACTGATCATACAGTCCGTAATCATCACTGGTAAAGGACAGTTTTACATCACTAAAATAGGAACTGACCAAACTGACTGTGAAATTGGCACTTTGGAATAATGCCAGCTTCAAAAATCCAGACACGGTGAGATGAATTACGGAGATAGTTTGTGACTTTGAGCTCTTTGGTTCTTAATTAAATGCTTCATACCAGGAATAACCAGTTTACAGGAACTGTCATATTAAAATCAAACTATCAGTCTGTGTAATTCACTATATTAGATTGGATGGCTGATCTGGCTTTGACACTGGTTAATATCTGATGCTGTAGAAAGAGACAGACCTCCTGTAATGCTGATTATAAGTAGTTCTTTATTTTTAAAATTACGATTTTTTTTTCAGTCTTTTGCAGTCTGACTGGTTTGTACCTTTGAAACAGGAAGCTAATTTTTCTCTCCATTTTTTGAATTCCTGTTACATTACCTCTTGAGGACAGTAAGAATCTGTCTGTTGATGTTGGAGGTTACTTAATCAGTTCAGAATTGAAACCATCGGTACTTCACATACAGAGCTCAGACTGGCAATGTTTATTAACTTTCTTCATGAGTAGTGCTATAAGGAAGTATTTGGAGTATCCTAAGTGCTGTAATCCCTTAAAAAATTCTGTAAAGATGAATTTCTGGGGAAATGCTGAGTGTAAAATACTGCTCTGCACATCTTTAAAGGTGCCAATTGAACCCAGTCTTTATAGTTTCATTGAAAACCAAATCAGGTGAATTCAACTCAGTAATAAAAGTAAGCATGGTAATGTAGTGGGTCTCATTTGAAACTGAGTCCATTAGTGACTGTTTAATAATGTAGTAAATGGCACACCAAATGCAATGCAACAATTTGTGTGCATCAAACAAGTGTGGGAAAGTGTCAACACTGGCAAGGTAATAAACAGCCTCCTGGTATTACATTATGCTCTCCAGAAACCATGTTTTGGGAAAAAAAATAATCTGACTTACATGTTTTTGTTTCTCTTTTATATGGGAACAGATGGACTGACTCCCAGTTATAGAAGACACCTGGAAGCAGAATTTCACTTGTGAGTGAGATGAAATTTTTAATTGGGTTTTTAAAAGCATAGAATCATAGAATACACCTAGCAGGAAGGGACCTACAAGGACCACCGAGTCCAACTCCTGGCTCCACACAGGCCCACCCAAAAATCAGACCATGTGTCTGACAGCGTTGTCCAAACACTTCTTCAACTCCGGCAGGCTCGGTGCCCTGCTCACTGCCCTGGGGAGCCTGTCCCAGTGCCCGACCACCCTCTGGGTGCAGAACCTTTCCCTAACCCCCAGCCTGACCCTCCCCTGTCCCAGCTCCATGCCGTTCCCTCGGGTCCTGTCGCTGTCCCCAGAGAGCAGAGCTCAGCGCCTGCCCCTCCGCTCCCCTCGTGAGGGAGCTGCAGGCCGCCATGAGGCCTCCCCTCGGCCTGCTCTGCTCTGGGCTGGACAAACCAAGGGACCTCAGCTGCACCTCATATCTTTTGCCCTCTAGACGCTTAGCTATCCTCATAGCCCTCCTTTGGACACTCTGCAGTAGTTTTATGCCTTTCTTATACTGTGGTGCCTAAAACTGCACACAGTACTCGACGTGAGGCTGCAGCGGTGCAGAGTGCAGCACATAGTTGGTAGTCTGCTAAAAAGCACAAAAGCACAACCTTTGTACTTTGTTCCATACACCAGTTCTAAAGATGACACGCCCAGTGTATTTGTCAAAAATTGTATTGTTATTCAGTTGTATGACTTCAAGCATGAATTTATCAAACCAGCTTCACTATCAGGTAGTTTTCTCAGCTGCTGAATGAGAACTGGGACACTGAACATTTGAAAGTTAATGTGATGCTTTCGCTGTCAAATTTCAACTTAGTGTCTGAGAAAGAAATCAGGGCCTTTGGCAAGAAGGCTCAGCACTCTGCATAAAGCTGGATTTCTCTGGAGCCACGTGCTTGCATTTGAAGCAACATAATTCTTCTATTTGAAACCTTAAATCAGTGACTTGTTCACACTCAGAATACATACGAATGTACTTGTTGAAGGTATTCATTATTGATATTCATTTACTTCCATATTTATTTATTTTTTTACAAGTAGATACGTTTATCTATAAATAAATGATAAAGTCTTAAACTTCCTCAGCGCAATTCCCTGTTTCAGTACAGTAGTTTTTCATACAGTGTCAGTGATACAAATATACAAAGAATGTGGAATAAACAGACGTCTGGAGATGTAAGGATAGTGTGGCTTTTTCTTACTGCTATTTGTATTTCAGAACCTGACAGAGATTGCAATTGCATAAAAACACTTCTGTTTACAGGCACTGCTCACATCTCTATTTTCCCAAGATGAAACAAAGCCTCCACCTCACCAAGCTATCAAGTGAAATAGACAAAAGGAAAGAAAAAGAAAGCAGTGTTGTAGAGATGGCACAGAGGTTTTGGCTAGACTAGTAGGCTCAGGAGTACTTCTGAGATGGTCACATCTTTCCTCTTATTATCTCCAGCTTTGATAGGGTAACGAAAATCACAGGGGCAGCTGCAATATTCTTCTTTCCACCCCTACCAAATGCCATGGTGGGTGCATGAGCAAGTCAGCTACACCCGTGAGAGCACCAAGCATGCTATGGATGCTCTGTTTGAGCACAACCTTTTTTTTGCAGAAGTTTTCTCTGACGGTGCTTGCAATGAGAGGTCCTCACCCTGCTCCCTGCACAAGAGGCACTGGGGCTGCTGAGCACCCCTGCACCCCTGAGGCAGCGCCATCAATGCAGCCAACATCACAAAGTGCACAAAGAGACATGCCTTGTGTGGGGGAAGAGGGGCACTGGGAAGAGGTGAGTGAGTAAGGGGTGTGCTGGGCCTTGCTGACTTGGGGGATTTGTTTTGGCAGCCTGAAACACTGAAGGACACTGAAAGACTTGAACAGTTTGGGGACGTCTGAGCAGGCTGCTTTCATGTTGCCCCTGACCTTATCTAAGCCCAAGATTGTGTATATTTTGAAGGTGGTTGCCATTGAGTTTGCCATAATAAACTTATGCTATGTCCATACCAATAAACTGAAGTGCTAAGGTCTGTTTTCTATACCTGAGGTGAACCGTGGGCATGTCCATGCTATTCAATTCAATTAAGCCACTCGTGCAGAGTGGCCACATCTGAGCTACCTGTGGTAGACCCCAGCCCATGCTAGTTCCTGAGCTGTGCCTGAACTGTATTTGGGAACTGGCCTAGGACAAAAGTGTGCCAGGAACAGGCAGTGCCTAGCTGGGGCCCCGCCACAGTTTAACGAGCCAGAATCAATGTACTGAGAGAGGTGTATGAAGGCAAAGCTCTGGGGTATGTAAAGAAGATGTAAAGGGGAAAGGGCTCTTTCTTGGTTGGCCCAGGCAAGTAAGTGTTGGTTGTTATTAGTTTCCCAGAGAAGGTTTGAAGGTGATTTATAAAGAGAAGCTCCAAGTGTACTTTGAGAGAGCTGCTGAAGAGAAGACCTCAGGTAAACAAGAACTAAGGAGGGACTGAATCTGAGAGATGTGTCTGACTTGAAGCATACAGGTGTTCTGGGGAAAAATTGAATAAATCACACCACTTAAGAGATTTATTTGTCAGAACTTCTTCATTGACTGTTCTCAAAAGTCAGACAAAATGTGAAGTGTGCCATTGCTGCAAAACACAAGGACTTTGTATGGCTTTGTTGTGCCCAAATTGCAGAAAGGAAAAGAAATGCAACGTTTAACTAAATGCCTGATAGATGTTCCAGACCTGAAACGTCTCTTTTGTACTCACATGCACTTTGGTGGGAGTAGTTTGGCACATCAGTCTTCCCAAAGCTCAGGGTTGGGTTTATTTTTTATTTTTTGCATATAATGTTCTTTCTCTTCATATTGATTTGCCACGTACTATTAAGCTGTCTCTTCTCTTAAACTGCACTAACAGTGCACTGTAGACTTGAGTTCAATGTCAAACTTGCAACAAAATACACAGCTAACCTAAGCCTTGCCTGTCTGAATGCAAATCTTTTATGAGCTTATTAGTATGACTTTACTTTTGAATATCAGCCTATGTGGAAGGCACTGCGAGTTTCACAATGTATGAGTTGGCAAATGTTGCTATGCTAAATTAAAACAGTACTTGTTTTATAGAAAATAGTGAGGATTTAGTGTAAGACAACTATTTTTCTCTAAGAATAAACTAGTACTCTTAGAAATAAACCTGGGTTAATTTTCAGTCTGACTCAATGATAGTGTCCAGACTCCTAGTTACCAGACAATCTGTGCAACACAAGTGCAAACTTTGTTTTGCTGTGTTTGCAGTCTTCAGTGGTCTCCCATCATTTTTTATGAGACAGCTCCCTTTTTTGTATTAGCTGCTGTGGCATGTGCCTGACTTCACTGCACTGCTTTATTGCTCCTATTGCTCCACAGGCACTGAAGCATAATACCTCCTGTCCCCAAGTACCCTGAAGTTCTGCTAGGGGTCATTGCTTGAGATGCCTGGATTACAGATACTTTTTTTTATTTTCCTTGAGTAGGGAAAAAACATCATTGTATTGATGTCCTTGAAGAGAAACTACTGACACATTTTTATGTGAGTCACTCTGGCACTCGAGTGAGGCAACATAATCCCACTGAATTTAAATGAGTTTAACTAATAGCGACTTAATGGGTAGCATTTTAACAGCGATATACTCCATAAATGCTCTATGTTTTATTTCATTCCTTTCCTAATTTGTAAGATAGCAGAATTCTAGGACTTGGAGTTAAAAATAGTCAGCTTATGTATGTGTTCATTATTGTATGTATGACATCCATGGTTTACCCAAGATAATACAATGCTACATTTACATGCACACATGGCCTATTATTCCTATAATTGCTTTATCACTTAATTAAATAACGGAAGCTTTTCCCAAATCTCTAATAAATTAATTCATCCTTTCCAAAGAACCCCGATTTATGTTTGTATCCAATGCTATTTGCTTATTTAGAAATGAAATATTTAGAAGGTCAACATGACTAACAAGAAAACATATCTATTTATCATATTAACTTAGTATTTTTTGATTTTTTTTCTGCTGCAAGGCCAGGAATTGAATCTTAAGACATCAATTCAATAATTTATTCCTTTTCACTGAAGCACTCTGGTCTGTGCTTTGCGTTAAGTAGGGCTAATTTTGTGGCAGAAAAACCTTAAGCTGATTCCACCTGTAAGCTGAGCAACAGTATTAGCTGCAATTTTATACATTCACATTCCAGTATATTTTTCTGTACAAATTTACCTCTGGCTTGAGATCAAGGAATGAGGTATATAAGCAGATAATTAAGTGCTCTGCTGAATTAGTGCCTAAAGTGCACAGCAGCTTCCTGACATCACTTAGCACCGTTGACTTCAGTGGGAATACAGCATTACGTTGGTCTAATGATCCAAACAGTATGGGCTACTCTGGGTATTCTTTGGACACACTGCGGAAAAATGCCAATTTTCAATATTATGTCAAATGTGCTGCTGCTTTCAAATATTCTGTCATGGCCAGATATAAATAGCATCTGCAGTTTGGTACCTCTGCAACTTGAATGCGGAACCTGGAAGTTGATGAAGGATCCTGACTTTGTGAAAAGATGACATGTTATAAGAAAGTGGGGATATGAGAACAAATATTCTCAAAGCAATACTTGGTGGATTATATAGCTTTTCATCTTCCTTGAATTGAATGCCTAGCACCTGAAAGGATGGATGTGCCTTTCATTTTGTGGGTTCTCCAAATAAACAGCTGGTTTAAAAACTTCAGACCCTGTCTGCTGCTAAATGTGTTTTGCACTGGTAGTAAAATGCCACTGTGCAGAGCAATCTATTCCCACATTGTCAGGAGTGGCTTGATGGGGGCAGGCCAAGGGTTTGCAGCTTGTTTAGAAGCACTGCAACCACTTGAACAGCATAAAGTGTTGAGAGAAATGATGCAGAGCTGCATAAATAGGGATTACTGCAGTTTTAGTCTGGGCTGAAATGTAATGAGCTGAATATTACTGTAGCTAAGAGGTTGCTCTGTTACATGAAGAGACTGGAAGCACCATCAGTTAGTTGAATGCTTTTGGGCAATTTAAGTCAATATGTCTTTGACAGCAATACTGGAAAGAAAAAAAATAATCTGCTTTAAGAACAACAGTTGATTACTTTTCTTCGAAAAGCTCCAGTGCCTTTATATTCTGATGCGAGGGCATCAAATCTGCAAAGGTGTACACTTCATGCCAGCTGTGAACTTTTGACTTTCCCATTAATATATGTACAAATATGAAAAAGTTTCACCATTTGCTCATGCTCAGTAAATGTTAATTGCATTTTAGACTTCCATAAATCTATGCAGTTTCCATGTAAGCTAAGCAGCTGCATTTCCTTCTTCACCTGCTAGCCTCCATTACAGTGATGGGAAACAAGTGAAGAGAGATTTTCCTGTATCCCTGCAGATTCCCAGATCCTTTTTTTCCTGCTCATGAAGAAGCTACCTTATCTGGATGCAGAGGGAATAAAAAACACTTTTGTCTGGGGAAAAGGGAGGCAAGCAGGTTAGCAAGAGTGATCTCAAAGACAGAAAGATAATACCCATGACTGGGATTTGAAGAAGAGAGGAAGTAGGGACCAATAATGAAAAACAGGGTGTAGATAGAAGAAAGAAAGAGGAGGTGGATCAGATGAGGAACTGGAATGTGGGGAGGAGGACTTATTGCTGGGTGGGAACAGTAGATCCCTCAAGGTACTGAAGACCTGGGGAAAGATGAAATAGCGATGTCTAATTTACATGCCTACATGTAGGTGTTTACATGGGTAACATCTTATTAAGCCCTCATTATAATCATAGTTCTTAGCATCTCAGCTCCCCTGAAGTAGACAAATAGGACTCATCTCAGTTGCCCCAAATGATCTACAGCTATTTAAGGTTCTGTAGGTTATCTCACCTAGCCTCTGGTAAGACGAGAATTTACTGTGAATTGCATGAATACGTGTCTGATGTTGTATGGCATCTTAAAAAACGCTAGATATCTTGGTTTGAGTAAACAGACTGAGCCCTAGTGATGGTCAGCTGAATCCTGCCCTAGCCTCCAGTGTCTAGAGCTCCACTAACTCTAAATGGGAACTTATAGAGCTCTTTTGGAGTCTCCTGAAGAGTGGCACCTATATCCAAGTGCACATCTCAGTTGCTTAAACACAGGTTTAAGGCCACTGAAGATGCTCGGGTGTATCTGGGACATCCTCATGGGCCTGGCAGCTGAGACTATGCACTAGGCACTCTGAGAGAGGCTCTGGGAGCCTATGAGAGGATCAGCTGAACTGACCCCTGGCTATTTCAATCTTTTGTCAGCTTGTTAAATTCCTCTAAAAGATTATATTACATAGCTACCTGCAGGGGTTGACCCTGGAGGTCCTTTCCAGTCCATGAATTCTCTATCCAAAATAATTCCTTTCTGTGCAGAAAGGTTCTAATTACCTTTATACGGTTGCTTACAGAAAATACACTTGGCCTCCATCTTTATCAGTGCATTTATCTTTATATCTGATCTATAGCACTCCAATATAGCCTCGTGGTACATACTAAAAATTGGGGTAAATGTTTTCATTTAAGCATGTAGCTTTCACAATGGTACTGGGACAAAAAGAATACTGTTAATTTTTAAAGATTCCTGTTGCACAAATAGTCAATGAAAATCTTTGGCTGGCAAGTACAAAACTGTAATTAGAGTATTTAATAAGAACAACTAGCAGTTTGGTGGAGAGCATGTACTCTGTTATGTAAGCACATATATTCTCCAGACGTTTTATAGGCAACGTAATTTCCTTAATGATTCCTCTAGGATAGCATGTGCAAACCTCTGGTTATCAGTGAAATCAATTATTGTGGATTTTGGATACCAGCTTGTACTTAAACTGAAGTTATTTATTTATTTATTCTTCATTACTTTATCATAGCTGGCTTTTTTTTTTTTTAAGGCAGATACTGAACTAATGTGGTGCAACTCTGAATCACTTTCATATAGATTGTAGTTAAAGGTTATCAGAGCTGTACCTAAAACATCAAAATAATTTGGGACCAATACCCAATGAGCTGGGTAACTTGCTGTTTGCCTATCAAAGGGATAACTTTGAATTTGTTAGAGATCTTTCTGCCACAAGGGATTTATCTGAGATGCTCACTCCCAAGCTAAGCGCTAAGCCCTCGGAAGGCATTGTCTGAATTCCCTGAGTTTCCTGCTTCCCGTTACTATGGAAACAATAGATGATTTAATTTTCCATGCTGTGAGGTGGATGTGTTTGGGATGGCACCTTACAATAGCACATGGGGCACTCTAGGAAAAGAGAAAACAATGCTTCCTGGCACTTTTGTGGGGAGAAGTGGAGTTAAATAACTTCATAGATGTCAGCATTCAGATACTACCTGTGTTCATTATGAGAGAAGGAACGACAAAGGGATGGTAAATGTGAGGAGTACTTTGCTGCCATGCTTTGACATGTAGGCTTTTATTGGTCCCTTTGGGATCGTCTTGATCATTCATTTTCTGCGCACACAAGTCACTTGGCTTTCAAGTCCAGATCTTGAAAAATGCTCATTGAAATGAAAGGAATGGATACCAACTGTATTAGGAGGCTGGGCTTGTCACTGGTGTATATCAAAATATTTCTGCTCTTTCCTATGCTGTCTATGCCAGCTGGTGTACTCAGGGCACATGTAAGGGATCCTTGGCCAAGGCTTTGAGGCAAGAGGTGGGAATAAATGTAGAAAGACCCTGCATGGAGCAAGCCTTGGAAATAAACCAGGAGCTGCCAGCAAGTTCCACATCTCAGCCCTGGTGCAAAGCTCTCCCTGCTGGGTTCATCCCAAGCCTTTCAGCTCTTGAGCTGGAAACAAAGCCACTGTGCAGCCACGTCCTCTCTGCCACTCAAGATTTTAAAGATGCTTGTCAAATGCTCCTCAGTCATCTCTTTTCCGAGGTGAAGAGTCCTCATGTATTCAGATGTTCTTGATACAGAACCACTGTTATCCCTTGATCATCCTTGTTGTTACCCTTTGCGCCTTCCCTTGTTCACATTGAGCTGGGGTGACAAGTTGCAAGATTGAAGATGAGGAGGCAGAAGGACTTTCCTAGTTGCACTGTTTGGTTCTCTGTTCCTCCTCTAAGAATCAGTAGCACCTGATTTATAGCAAGACTGTGTGTGGAAGAGGCTTTAATAATACCCGCTATAACCGTGAGCTCTTTCTGAGAGAGAATAGTCAAGTTGGAGCCCATCACTTTGCATGTAAAGCTGAGTTTGTTTAAAACTCTTTTACAAGTACTTTTACTGAATTTTAGCTGCCATTTATTGCCCACTCTGCAAGGTTCTTCTGCAGTTTTTCACAATCAGCTTTTACCTTAACTACCCTGAAAGCTTAATACCACCAGTAAATGCTTCCACTTCCCTAGATGCCTTCTTTTCAAGGTCCTTTATGAAGATACTGAACAACACAGGCCAAAACAGAGAGCACACTGGGGATTCATTAAGGATCATCCTCCACAGTGAAAACTTACTACTCATTTCAGCCACATTTCGTTTTCTTTAACTGGTTGTTCATCTACATGAGGGTATGTCTTCTTATCCAACGGCAACTTTGTTTACTTGAGAGTTACTGGGGAGAAACCGATTATTAAATCAATTTCCATGCATCTTTCCCACAGAATGTAGCCAATTTTCTTAATTTTGCCTCTCATCATTGTATTCATCTGTCTTTCTGCTTTCTCAGTGATTTTCCAGCTCTCATTTTCAAATGCCTTATATTCACAGGCCTTATAATGATCGTCATAAATCTTTGAAGTTGTTGAAAGCCAGAAGGATTTCTCCCTTCATCAAGCTGCAGACTGTAATGAATGCTATTAAGGACCTGCACTGTTCATCTTGCAGGTATTTATGCCTATTAACTGCTAGATAAGCATACATTGGTCTTCTCATCAGTATACAGACATGTCATTGGGTTTACCTTTGTTGATCTGAAGTCCCACGACTGCTGTTGCTTGCTTGATGCCACATTTTCTACATCTCTTACAGCATTTGAGGCAGATCATTTCCATTTGCCATATTCCAAGGATTACTGTCCCTGAGGCTTATGACTTTTCTACAACCACATTCAGCAGAATGGAGTTTTAAGTGCATATCTCTAGTTAAATCTAACTCAGCTTGGATTTCACCCCTCACAGCATTTTCATGTCCTCTTTTTAAAAACTTGAATGCATAGTTAAGCCACCCTAACTGGTCTGATGGAGATCTGAAATCTCTCTAAAACAGAGCAGCAGCCCTCTGGGAAGGAGGGGAAGGTTGGTCCTTCCTGGAGCAGTGGGACGTGGTGAAGGACCTCAGAGAACAAAGTGGTGGTGAGGGGCTGGAGCTGTGAGGGGAGCAGCAGATAAAAGGTGCCATGGGACCATAGCACCAAGGGACCATTGCTAAGTTGGCGATTTGGATAAAGAAACCTTTCTTAGAGAGAGAATGGAAGAGCATTTTGCCTTGTAGACGTGATCCACACATCAATATTAATTGGCTTTTGGGGCAGAGAGTGGTCCACACCTGCCCTATTCACTGCTCAAGGCGCTGCCTGTCTCATTTGTGACAGAAGGAGAAAATGCCTTAATTTGGGTAGAGTTTGCTGCAATTCAGGAAATTCCTCAACTGACTTAAAACAAACAAATAAACTGGAAACAAGGGCCTGCCATACAATAACATAAAGGATGGAGAGATAGTTCTTCTATAAGCTTTTTTGTTTCTATTAATCTTGCCTTAGTCCTATTGGGTTTTCTCTGCAGAAGAAGTTGAGAAATTGAATTTATACCCTAATGAAACATAACTTTTTTGAGCTTAAAATATTTGGGCTCTTCCTTGGAAAGTTTAGTTTGGGCAAATCTTCAGCTTCAAAACTCTGGCTAACTTAGATTCCTGTTCCAGTAAGTTATACTTAAACCCGAGCACCTGAATTTCTCTCTACATCATGGCTTTCTGTGGAATGTGCAGTTTACATGCCCATTGCTCTCCTGGTAGATGGTCCAGTTATCTCCAGCACCTTACAGCCTGCTCCCTGCACCTTGTTGCCAAATGCGTTCTGCTTTCTGTGCCATGCCACTGCTTGAAAATTTGGCAGCCTTGAAACCTTTTTTTTCTGCCTAGCTGCTCTCTCTCAGAGCTACTGATTCAGCAGGCTTTACCTGTTGCATTGCTTAGAAGCTGCAGGGATGGACTGGGAGCTGTGCAATGTGGAGACACAGGATGTGTAGTGCAGTGTGAAACCCCCCAGACCACCTTCACCACTAAGAAAGGGAGACGTAGATTCCACTACCACTACAATGAAAAGAAACTAAGGAGCATCCAAGAACATCCCAGCTGGAGCTGACTGCGTGGTTACCAAAGTGGAGCTGTCCTCCACCGTCTGTGTCACCATCTCGGGGATGCCAGGTCATTTAGCGTTGCTCCTTTGCCAGGCTCACGACCCAGTCAGACCCAATCTTATGACTTAAACCATGTTGTTGAACCAAAGCTGCTCTCTGCAAAGGTCGTGTCATGACACTGACAAGTACAGTGCACAGCAGGGAGCAGCAACTGACAGGATGCTATAGCCAGATATGCCAAAGCCATAGCCTCAATTATTCCATATCTCCCCCTGCAGTTTCCAAGGGCTGCTTTCTTCAGCTTGACTCCAACATAAATCCCTTCTGAGCTAAAGCTGCTGAGTTTTGACAAATTTGTGATCAGAGCTGAGATTAACTTCCCGTAACCATGCATATCTTTCAAATCAAGGGTGTTTTTGCCTTGCTCTGAATGGAGTTATGTGACCCCGAAGCAAAATGCTGCGGATGAATCCCATGCTCTGCTGAAACCTGGTAGATTCATGTTTATTCATTTAAAATTTATCTTCTCAAAAGTCATTTTCTTCTAAAATTGTTAATATATTCTGGTAGCTGTTGGGAATTTAATGCTGTCATTTTCCTTGGCTTGCTGGGAGGGTTACATGTCACTTATAATTTACACTATATGTTGTTTAAAAGGTATAAGTGCTGTTTCATTATTACAGGGAGCTTGGAGAAACAACACAGCTGAGAAAATTAGCTGTAGATAGCCTCTAGAGATTTATGCAGCTCAAGGATTTTGTGATCTCCTTTTGATGAGATTCATTAATAGTGCTGCATGCTTAGTTACACCTCCACCTCTGCCTGCCGATCCCAAACTGTGATATCAGGAAAAGTTTACAGTGCTCAGAGCCCTGAGCTGCTGTAAAAGTCAATGAATCTGATCCTGCACGGGCCAAGCCTGCTCGAGGAGCACACTGTCACTGTAGGTTTACTGGTGTAATGCATCAAGGGAACAGCGTGTCACGAGCGTAGGTCACTCCAGCAATGATGCTCTGGTGCTGTTTGGTTTATTCCATGCCCTGTTTTTTCCAAAGAGGGTGGTACAGTGCCCATATAGCCATGTCAACCAGCAGCTGCACCCACAGGGGTTTGGTGCTCTCCCTCCAAGAAGGCACGTTTACAACTCGCACCAATAATGCCTGCAATAAATGCAGTCTTTTTGCTGGCACCCGTACCGCTTACATATGCACCAACAACACACTTACCGCGTCCTGATCATAAATAGTGTCTACAGAAAAAAACATTCAAAGTCTTTAAAAATACTGTTGAACAACATGATCATTCTATTTGAACATCAGTCCAAATTTCTAGCAAATAGCTCTTCTGAGAGCAGGATGTTTCCCTTTAGCTCATAATACAGGTAAAATGTTCAGAAGCTTAAAGCAAATTCAAACAATTAAAACTGAAAAACAATAAAGCTGTTCTAGCAGTACATCATGCCATAGGTAAAAACCCATGCTTAATATATCGCTGTAACATTAACTCAATCGGACACACTACAGAAAAGCTCATTTCGTTCTGGAGCCAGCAACAATAAACCATTAGTGTTTTCTGCTTAAGGCAGGAAGGAGAACTGAGATGAGAGTCCTTGTGTTCAGAGTAGAGTTGTCAGGAAAACAAGACGGGGCATGTCAGTAGGACAAAGTGAGGGCATGCCACAGCTTGGGATGCTCCACTGTGCAATGCACACAGGCAACTTCTGTAATATTGTAATTATATTGCAATAAACTACCCAAAGGAATGGGTAGTAGAACATTAGTAGAACATTTCCTGTTCTGCATTGTGCCACAAGTGTCAAAGTAAGAAGAAGGCTACATCTCAATCACGTGGGCAGTCTTCACTGCTGTCACGAGGAACCTTTGCTCAGCACTGGTGAGGCCACAGCTGGAGTGCTGTGCCCAGTTCTGGACTCCCCAGTGTAAGAGAGACATGGAGCTACTGGAAAGAGTACAGTGAAGGTCCACTAAGGTGATGAAGTGCCTTGAACATCATCTATGAGGTAAGCCTGAGAGAGCTGGGACTCTTCAGCTTGGAGAAGAGAAGGTTTAGGCAGGATCTCATCAATGTCTGTAAAAACCTTAATGGAAGACGCAAACAGAATGGAGGCAGGCCCTTTTCAGTGGTGCCCAGGGACAGTATAAGAGGCAATAGCCACAAATTGGAACACAGGAGTCACCATCTAAACATCAGGAAACATTTCTCTACCATGAGGGTGACAGCACTGGCACAGGTTGCCCAGAGAGGTTGTGGAGGCTCCATACATGGAGATTTTCAGAAGTCTTCTGGACATGGTCCTGGGCAACCTGCTCTGGGTGGCCCTGCTTGAGCAGGCGGTTGGACCAAATGACCTCCAGAGGTCTCTTCCAGCCTCAGCCATTCTGTGATTCTGTGAATGCCACGAAATATCTAACAACAAAAGCTCTGCAGTGGAGATAGCAATTTTCACTTGCTTTTTGCAAGAAGGCTGTCTTTATGCATTATCCTGTACTGGATGGCCAGAGCAGAGGAGAGAAATATTCCAGTATGCAGCTCATTATATCCCATGGGTCTCTGCTATGGGGCCTGTCCCCTTCCTATCTACATTATTTGGAGGAGGTACAAAGACCAACTGCATTGTCACAGCCCTGAAAGTACCAATAGGCCTTAATGGCCCCGACCAGCCACCCCTGGGGCCTCCCCTCACATTCTGCCCAGGGGCCCAGGAGCCCTGTCGCAGCTCAGCTTGGGGTCATTCATCCCTGCCTGACCTGTGCCAGAGGAGTATGGGTCTCCAGCCATGGCCATGGCCATGAAGCTTCTTTGTGTAGACCTCCACCTGCACTCTGGTTTCCTGGCTTGACCTTGGCTCTGCCTGGCAATAGCTGTGCTCGATACCAAGACTGACCTACAGACTGACTTCCCAGCTTGACCTAAAACCTGCCTTATCATCACGGTATTGCAAGATCTGCTCTCTTGGTTGGACTGCCACCATCTCTGGGGCCGCCTTGCTTTTCTCACTCAGAAGTGGTGGGATGGGCCCTGGCTGGTGGGGACCCTGGCCTGCCAAACCAAAGGTCCTTCATGGCTCCTGGCTCCAAGGAAACAGCCTTGCTCTTTCTGCTCCCTGTGATACAAAGCTTCTTGTGATACACTCAGTTGTGTCCCTTAGGAGCCTGTGCCATGCAGAGAGGACAATCTGTCTGCAGATCAGCCATCTCTCTTTGTTTTCCCCAAAGGCAGAAGTTTTCGCATCTGGACCATTAAACACAATCTTAGCAGAGGGAAGAACACGCACATGTGGCACATGAATGCCTTGCAAATTACAGCCTGAGCATTCGTTTCCTAGAGAAATATGCAGGAAGAGGCAGAAGGGTCTTCTGATCTTTAAAATATGAATCAAACCACCCTTGTGGGCTGGAGGCTGCAAGAGGCATCAAGAGCCATGCAAATTTGGAAGGGTACACACATATACAGACACACACAGACACACACAATTTTTTCCTGAATTCTGGCTAGTGTAATCCGCAGTAGAGAGGACAGAAGGCTGTTCCATCTAGCAGAGCTGAGAAGATTGCAGTAACAGGAAGATCAGCAATTCCCCAGAATATTTCTGCACAGTGAAAGAGATCATCATGGCAAGGCCTTCTGGCCACAGAGCATATTGGGGATCTACACTGGGCTGCTGCAGGGTCCCTGCAGTTTCAAGTCCTTTATGAAGGAAGGATGGCATCTAGAGGATCTCCCTACTGATCTCTTATTTACACTTAAATTGTTAGACCCCCACTCTTTCTGAAGAAAGAAAGAATGGGGCACGGTGCTTGGAGGTCCAGGTAAAGCATTATCCAGCTTTGTATAACACAGATAAATGGATGAGATATCATCCTGAAAGAGTGCTTCATGTGTGTGACGTACTCAAGACTTCATGAACTTCCAGGTGTGCAAGTGACACAAAAAAACATTTTTGTATTAGAAATTCCAACCATACCATCAGAAGTCACATTTTCTCTACAGCTTCCAGCTGTTTCTGCCAATTTGACCATCTCAGGCTATAGAGTGATATGTTGGAGGTCACAGACAGGGGAGTGTGCAATAAAACACAATTTTTGAGCAGTTGCAAGGAAGTGGGATGTGTCCAGTCGGTGTGCAAAAAGGAAAGAAGACAAAGAGGAACTGTGGTTTTGAATTTGGAAAAATTACTCTGATCCTATCCTGAAAAAAACAGCAAAACAACTAAAATACAAAATGGCCAGAGAGGGAATTAATTTTCTTGAATGCCTGAAAGATGAGTGGAATTTGTGGATGCGTGATGGATGAGCATTTAAGTATATGCCTGAGGATTTTCAACATACATAATTAAGTGGTATAGCAGACAGATGAGTTTGAGATGACTTCTCACTATCAATAAAAACATACTGGAAATTTTAGATGTATTTTACTAGATCAGGCTAATACATTATTTGATCATCTTCCTTCTGAATTCTATGTTTGTACATCAAGGACATGATCCAAGTCCACTGCATTTGATGGAAATAGTTATACTGAATTCAGTGGGCAGTTTTTAATCAGGCTCCTTACAAATATCATATTAGATTTTTAGTGTCCTGCAAGGTGTTGAAACAAACAGACTATAGATTTATTTACAGGTAAGTAATTATCTACTATAGTTCTTCAAAATTCATGCAAGTCCACAATAAGGCTTTTGAGTGATGTACAGAAAGCTCATAAAATATCTACTTGTGTCAACATAAAACAATTAGTAAGGTGTTGAGTACAAAAATAATTACTTTGCTTTACACCTTGCCAACAAGGAGATAGTGCCTGCACAAAGGTTTTGTCTCCTTTGCATTAATAGCCAAAGAATTTTACCAGTTTGTTCACAATCATAATTATCTGAACTCTGTTGTGCCCTGCAGTGAAATGAAATAACACGTCTAGAGTTCCAAATTGCCAACTGATGTGAAACTGAGGCTGGAGCGTAATACAATTCTGTGATTAGAAAACATCTCTCTCTCTTTTATTTGAAGAAATCACAACAGTCAAGAAGAATAAAAAGTTCCTTCAATGGACTCCTTGTCATCTGATAGTGAATTGCAGTAACAGCTGCTTTGCAGGATGCCATTTACTGAGCACTGCTTTGAACTGATAGGCTGCTCACAATTGCTTCTGTGCTATATTCATGATTCATAAAAGGTAGGAATTTCATGGTGTTAAACATCCAAATCTCACATCATTGTTAAAACTACTTCTAGAATAGATCTGGCTCTTTGTGCTTAAAGTTTTTGATTTGTCACAATCATATTTCCCCATAAAGACAAGCATCACTGCCATATCAGAAAAAAAATTTGTTTCAAGAGCAACATTTCACAATTCAAAATGATATATATCAAAAAATGTCTCCTCATATATAGCAGAACTTCTCTGTAATTTATTGGCATGGATCCCAGCACAGCCAGTTTTGCCCTACTTGGAACAGAGTCTTTTTAGCTGAGCAGAATACAGATCAAGTCTTTGCTCATCATGTTATTTTCTACACATTTTAAATGCTTCCTGCAGTCAGCTGAATTACAAAAATTGCTGTAAAAATCCAGACTCTTTGTATATCTCCAATAATCTCTTATAAAACTTAACTATAAACCTAACATAATGCTGCCATGGAAAAGCCAAGAAAGTTATTTCAGGGAGAGAGAAATTATTCCTCTCTGCTCCCCTTGGGCTTCTCAGATCTCATCAGTCCTTTGCAAAGATTTAACTTTAGCTCAAGAGGAAGGGGCTTCTGTCTTAGAGGTGTGAAGCTCCAGACATCCTTGTGCACTGGTCTGCTGTGAAGTGACAGAGTTTATTTTCTAGTACTCACAGAGATCAACTGGATCTAGCAGAGGTCCCTCAGTGGCTTCCTTCACTGTCTATGCTCCAGCTGATCCACAGCGAACCCTCACTTGCACACTGTAAGCCTCTGTGCAAGATAGATTTATTTTCCACTCAACTTAAGAAAGACATGTTTAAAATATCATTCTCAAGGTACTAGCTTTATTTTTTATTTTATTTTCCTTGTGGTAGATTGTGGTAGTAGGTATTTCATATTTGAAAATTTTATTAGAATTATTTGGAAATGTTTTTGAAAAGTTGAAAATACTGAAGAGAGAATCCCATGAATAGCTCTAATCACAAAAAAATATACTGTAGGCTGTTTGAGCCAGTTTTTTTTTTCTTTTCTGAATTGTACTTTCTGAATTGTACAGGCAACTAGTGAAAGGACATTTCTTCTCAGAAAGAGCAGTCAGGCACTGGGACGGGTTGCCCAGGGAGGTGGTGGAGTCACCGTCCCTGGGGGTGTTCAAGGAAGGGCTGGATCTGGTGCTTAGGGTCATGGTTCAGTGGGTGACATTGGTGGTGGGGGATGGTTGGACCAGATGATCTTGGAGGTCTTTTCCTACCTTACTGGTTCTATGATTCTTGCCATTTTCACCTGCTCGTATAACTGCTCCTTCAGTCTTATGGAGAAATTTGGAGTTATTTTGAGACTATTTTTCTTGCTTCAGCATATTACTGTGTATGAATTCAGGAAGCAATGCCCCTTTTGTGGACTTTCTGAGTGTTGTGGCAGAATGCATAGTACCAGTACACAAAAGGTTTTCACTGTATATGTATACATGAGAGTATAAAGATGAATTATATATTGAGAAATCAGTGTTCTGAAAATGCATACCTCATGGTTTTTCTCAGGTGTAAGCATTATTTTAAGTTTTGTCTGTGATCACCACTTTCCTCAAAAGCAGAATAATTCCTTAATGCTTGAAAAAACCTTTGTCTACATATTTCTAGGAACACCTGAATATGCTTGAGAAAGGGATGACTCCATTGCACACAAGGGCTACAGATCAGTCACAAATGTGTCAGCTAATGCTTGTAGCATCTGGGGATTTAAAGAGCAGTAGCCGTCAGCACAGAAAAGGAGTGCTGCTTGGGCGGAAATGGCAGTGGTGATATGCAGTTCTCAAGAATTCCTGTATCAAAACTGCTTATTGAAGCACAAAACATTTTGGCTGCAATGTGGTTAAAGGAGATCACTCTGGTCAAGTTAGGGAACATTTACACAAACTGCACATGGCTAACTCCACAGGGCTTGAAGGAATACATCCATAGGTGCAAGGGGAGTTGCTGCTCTCTTTGCAAGGCCATTCCTGACTATCTTTGACAGATGATGGCTATCTGGAAGAAAGCACTTGTCTTCTGTAAGGGCAAGGAGAACACAGGGCCGTTCATCTTCACCTCAGTCCCTGGGAAGGTGATGGATCAACTAATCCCAGAAATCATTTCCAAACATATTGAGGATGAGAATGTGACTAAAAGTAGTCAACATGGATTTATGAAGGGGATATCATACTTAGCCAGCCTCGTAGTCCTTATTAGGATATTTGGACTCTTTTCCATGGTCTGTTCCATGAAAAATACTAACGAATAAACCTTATCCTTTGTGATTTGACTCATGTGTGCTTGTTATTGTTGTTTACTAAGCTGAATCAAGAGGACTTGATTCTCCCTGTTTTATTCTCTGCAAGTTTCAATTGAGTCTGAAAGTTACTAAATAATACACACTGTTAAGCTTCAGTTCTCACTCATGTCCTATTGTATCTAATTCTCCACCTGTGCTACAGATGGTCAGTTTGGATTGTAAACTCTTGAAGGTAGGGATTGTGTTCATTAATTTGACCATGAAAAAACTGTTACATATACTAAATAGTGATTTTGGAAAGTATTCTTGGAATGACTGCTGCATTAAATAGCTTTGCACTTTGTGAAAGTATACTTTGCATGAACTATCAATATCTGCTTCTTTTTCATGGCTCATCAACACAGGTACAGAGAGCAAGTTGCTAATTCTCAGTGGACATCCAAGGGCAGGCTTGGTTACAGTGTGCTGTAATCCACAAACACCACTTTGAGCAGTTCAGGGTGCTCCATGGTCTCTCTCTAGCTACTGGAAATGTGACAGCTGAAGGACATCCCCAAGGGGGAAGATGTGTGAGTCAGGATCTTTCTCAGTACTTTCAATGAAAGGGGTTGAAAACCAAACCTCCCCCTGCAGGGCTAAGTGAATAATTTAGCTTGTTTTTCCCCCTTTTTCTAGCAATTTGTTTCACATGTACACACCCGTGTGTGTCTAATTAAGTAGGAGCCATGCTGAAATGACATTGTCAAGGCAGTAATCGTTCAGTCCTAGGAAAAAAAAATAAAACCTCTGAGGCAAAAATTGCATGGTAATTAAGAACCTAACTTCAACGTTTGCAGATTTTGCTGACCTAGAGTGAGTGAGGGGTGTCTGGAGGATGTTTACCTCCCCTCTATGGTTCCCAGCTCTCTTGAAGCCTTTTGTTTCACAGATTACTCATTCTGCATTTTTGCTTTCACTTCCTCTCCCTGCTTTTCCTTTTTTTTTCTTTTTTTTTTTTTCCATCTTTCTTGGGAATACCCCTTGCCTTTCTGTCTCTTTAGGACAGTTTTCCTCTGTGCTCTTGTCTCCCTTCTCCCCCTTTTCCTTCTATTCTTTCTCCTTTTTTTCTTCCACTAACAGTGCTGGTTTTCTCCTCAGCATCTCTTATGCTATCTCCACAAGGGAGGCTTATTTTGGTTTGTTCTCTCTTCCTAACCCCCAATCAGACCCTGCTTTATTACACGAAGCCAGAGAGACATGATTTTGTCACTCACTCACTCTCCTAACACCCTGGATCTTTCAAAATTTTGTAAAATTATACAGCTGGGTGTTCACCTTATCCACTTTGATTCTCAGACCCAGTGTTGTCTTGCACCAACAAGATTATTCACCTAAGTGAAAAAATACACTTTTTATGGGATTTCAGTTTGCTGCCTAGCAGCTTTAACACATATCCCTTGAATTTGATCAAGAAAAAGGAAAATAAAAGTAATTGTTGAAAGACTTAACCACAGGAGGAAGAAGCTTTCCATCTAACTGAATCAGCTTTACAAAGAGCTGGGGAGAAAAACATAGATAGTATGTTATCTTTGGAAACACTAGCATAAAATATATGTATATATAAATAATTGCTACAGATTTATAAAAAACAGCATATTTCTGAACTATCTTTAAGGGAAGGGCCATCTGACACATAAATATTACTATATAAATAATATCATTGTTCTAAGCTCTGCATAGTTGAGTGACCAAAAAATGTTGAATTCAACAAAGTAGACAAAACAGATTGGAAGATATCAAGAAAGGAAAGGAGAAAGTTTTTATTTCTTAAAAAAAAAATAAATTATTTTTTTCCCTTGGAAAATTGCCATTCTGCAGGGAGGTAATGTTGTGACATTAACTCCAGAAGTCCCGTTCTTACAGCGCTGTGAGTTTTAGAGATCCTTGTTGCTGTTGGAAGATGGAATGCAAAATCACTGTTTCACCAAGGGAAGCCCTTGGTGAAGTTCGGCGTAGCTGTAGTTACATATTTGTTAAAAGTGGGAACACGTTTTATTTGAAGTCTATTCTTTGCTACAAGCGTTGGGCTCAGTCCAGAGCGATGCTATCTATTACCATTGAAGCAGTAATGTTGACTCAGAGCAGAACCTGGCCCCAAATGTTTTTCCTTTTTTGTCATTTTTCTTCATTACTGAGTTTTATGTAGGTCTTTCACATCTAAGAAGTCAAATGTGAAATGAGTTTCTGTGTTGGGCTATTGGAAGGTGACTAATAATTCAAAAGATGTAGTAAGTGGTTGTAAACCATTTATATTACACCAGCAATGTTTTTTTAGCTGTTAAGTTACTCCAAATGTTCAAGCATTTTTCTGAAGGAATGAGTATCTTGAAAGCAGGAGTGACCTCTCAAAAGTCACTTTACTCTTGCAAATGAGAATCTGTTAAAACATATTAATCAGAATCACATTCTTTTTCTTTGGCTGTGAAAAAAAAAAAGCCTTTGCTGTTCCTACCCCAAGTCTCCCACCGGTGCTAAGACGTTATCTCTTCAGTAGCTGAGTAGGATGTTTCAGCAGTAATTAATTTTCCATGAGCAGCTCCAATTCAGCACCTGTGTGAATTGGATGTGCCCTGGATGTGGCTGGCCTGGGAGATCCAGCTGTGCTGGGGACGGTGGCACCTGGCCTTCACTCAGCCTTTACCTCTGAGGAGCTGCAGCCACCTTCAGTGGGCAGGAAGGGGACAGGCTGGAGTTCAGACACCAGTGTCCTCTGCAGATGGGTTCATGAGCTGCCACTGCTGCTTTTATGTAACCTGTGGGAGCCAGTCTAGAAATTGCCGTGTGATTTCCACCATTTAGTGAAAGTCATCAGTGAATATCAAACTCTGAGCCACTACGCAACATGAAAAGATCTGTTTTTCAAAATAATACTCTGTGCATATGGATAATTTACCCAAGACTGACCCATGACCCAGCAGGTATCTCAGGAATAACATTTGGGAGTCTTTCCATTCCTGGGGTGATCATATCCTCCAGGTTATGGAAAAGACCATAATAAATCCCTGTCCAACCAAAACAGGCTGAGTTTGGCCCCTGCAAGGCTACCTTAAATTTTACACTTGGCTCAGTATGCCAGGTCTAGGGGTTTCTCACCAGGTAAATTCAGTGAATTTTGTGCGGCTACTTTTTAGGACACACAATGCTATCCCTCCAGATACGGTGTCTCCTTTTCTGTGCCACACAAACACTCCATGCTTAGAGCTGAGCATGTAAAGCAAGATACAGTGAGCTTCTTAGCATGTCTATACTTAGCATACAGCTTTCCTGTACTACTTTAGTCCTTTTAAAAAACAGTGCTTGGCTTTTAAAAAAATCATACCACCTATACAGTTTCTAGTTTCTGGATGCAAATATTTGAGCAACCATTTAGCATTGAGCAGATGCTACTGCAGTGTTTGTGCCGGTGATAGGTAACGAGCTGCCATGGGTTGTTCGAGGATCGCTTTATTTCTGGAAGGGTGATGGAACTGTAAGATTTCAGTATTAGGCTTCTACGAATACCTTATTTTGATCATTTAACTAGCGTGCCTATAGCTGCTTTTTCCTTAACCTTTTAGGTTATGTAAAGGAATACACTGTAGAATGATGTTAGTGAATATTTGCAAGAACTCCCTGCTAAATAATATCTATTGCCACTGAAATATGAGATCATTTATGCTCCATTTGGGCCATTAGTTTTGTTTTGCCGGAAAGACGAAATTTGCTTAGGACCGGTAGGAAAAGATTGCAACATTAATTGATGTGGCTGTGTGCAGAAAGCTTGACGGTAGTAATATATTTGTAATGCAATCAGTGATAAAGCATTCCTGTTCTGGTATTTATTAAAACACTTAGCTTATTTGCATAGAAATAGCTAAACAAATAATTAAGTGCTCCTTAGACACAGAGTGGATGAGGATAAAGTTTTCTCATTGTTTTGGAAAAACAGATGTGTGATCATGTTTTTAGCTGTAGTGAAAGCTGGTATAATTTAATGCCCTACCAGTTTTCCCCATGATAAGCACAGCTGATAAATGTTCCACTTTGTATTAGTGGTCTGAGCCTCTGACTTATTCCAGATGAGTATTACTTCTTGAAATGCCCTTTCTTCCTATCCAATAGTTCTTATCTCACAGATTTTCATCTCAGTTGCTAAGATGCTGACTTTTTGACAAGGTAACTTTCCTTCCAGTTGAATTATTTCTGAGAATTCCATCACAGTGAGCAAAAAGAAATTATCTTCACATAAATAATGGATATTGAGACTGTGCCAGGCAATCCGTTGAGATCTGGGGGTCTGCGGCCTGACAATGGAGTTCAGTGGTGAGTGTTATTAATTCCTCTGGGTAGTTAAATTGCTTATTGATGTTGTCCAAACTGAAGAATCCAGAGGTTTAAATAGTCATAATAAATAAGAAAATTGTATATAAATATTAAAATGCAAGTTATATCAAAATAGATTTAGTGTCGATAAAGCATTTGAAAAGTCAGGTCAAAGGGTTTGCTGGCAAGAATTGGCAGAGCTTCACTGACTTCCACCAAGTCACTGTAGCAGAGCATTTGCACAATGATTTAGCTTTAAGAAATGCCCAAAGCACAGACCGTAAAATGTTGTCGCTTACAATGAGAACACTATAACCTAAACGGGACTATGAACAATTTAGGGATCGGAATGCAGAAAACCCTGTCAGGAAGAAAAAGAATAAAGCAGACTGGAGAATTGATGGGACAGGGAATAGGGAAATGAGAACTCACAGAAAAATATTTCTCTAACTCATTCTTGCTGTTTCCAGCAATAGTTTCAAATTAAGTCTGGGAACATTGAAAAAGAATTAGAAATCTGAGTAAATGATTGCACAGAGGCAAAGTAAGCTGCAGCTAAGCAAAGGAGACTACAGGCAGTGGAAAAACAGTTCTTGTGGACTTATGGTGAATTTAAATATTTGCTGAAGAATAGTATGCAGAGAGCTGAAACACAAAGATAAAAGAAAAACCTCGGCTCCCCAAGGTGATAATGAAATCAGCTGGCAGTGATGCATAAAGGCAAGGCTGTTGCTAGAACTAAATCCTGATACATAACATTTTGGATGCTTCTGCACTTTGTTTGACATTGCTCCTGAGACTTTGCATGAGTAAGTGAAGTGATATCAGCAAAAGAAACAAGTTTTCAAAAGATAGACTCTGGTCCTGACAGCCTCGAGATGCTGAGCCATGTTGGACTGGGATAATTTGTGAAGAGCACAGAGGCCTTAACTGGATGGCCTTAATGTAATTAAGAACTTGGCCCATGGCATGAAGAATTGAAGTAGGATTTTGTGTTCTTATGTCCCCTGGGACAACGTAAAGAAACATAGGGCTAACCAAGAGTTACAGAGCATTAACGAGGGAGTTGTCCAAGTGCCTCTTGAGCACCGACAGGCCTGGGGCATCAACCACCCCTCTGGGAAGCCTGTTCCAGTGTTTGACCGCCCTGATGGTAACAA
The DNA here is from genome assembly GCF_964034855.1 of Anser brachyrhynchus. Lineage (NCBI taxonomy): Eukaryota > Metazoa > Chordata > Aves > Anseriformes > Anatidae > Anser > Anser brachyrhynchus. Next base: position 87,885,597 of record NC_137696.1, on the reverse strand, counting down.
AATGTTTCCTAATGTCCGGTCTGAACCTCCCCTGGCGCAGCTTTGTGCCATTCCCTCACGCCCTGCCTCAGTCCCTGGGGAGCAGAGACTGGCACCTCCCTCTCCTTCCCCTGCTCAGGAGGTTGCAGAGAGCCACGAGGTCGCCTCTCAGCCGCCTTTTCTCTAGACTGGACAACCTGAGTGTCCTCAGCCTCTCCTCACAGCACATGCCTTCCAGCCCCTTTACCAGCTCTGTGCCCTCCACTGGATGCTTTCAATGACCTTGACATCCTTTTTATATCTTGGAACCCAGAACTGCACACAATAGTCAAGGTGAGGCTGCACCAACACTAAATATAGCAGGAGAATCACCTCTTTTGACCATCTGGCTGTGCTGTGTTTAATGCACCCCAAAACACGGCTTGCTAGGAACTGATAGCATAAACCTAAATGCAAGTAAAGCCACTCACACATGCAGTCTGGTTTCTCTCTCTCCTTTTTTTTTTTCTTTTTTTTCTACTGCTATGTCTTTCCACAGTTCTCATGACTTTGCTCCTCACACCCTATGTGTTGATAACACTGTAGCTACTCTCCATTTTCAAAAGGATGTCCCTGCATGTGGATAACAAAGGATCCTGCCAAGAGGTGTTACCCCACAAGTGTTCATTAGCTCTTGTATTGCCCCTCCTGGTGGTAAGGAACGGACCGAAGAATTTTGCCTACAGGCAGCCCAGGGCCAGTGCCTCTGCAGACATGTAGCTACTGTGTAGTAGTTCACCTGAAGTTCACTGTGCAAGTGGAAGTTCAAAACCGTACCTGAAATGCCTAAAATAGATAACAGATTTTTCCTTTAGCTCATGACACTGGAACACTGCATAAAAATCCATTTAAGTTCTCACTGGGGTCACTGAGCTGAAATCTCTCCATCCAGCTACAGTTTGCAGACTTCTTCCCCTACACAGCACGCCTGGGAGAAGAGAGAGCTCAAGCCTGCTCTGCCCCTGCCCCACCTGGCTGCTCAGCCAGCGTGGCTTGGCAGAAGCATGCAGGTAATCTGCAGCACACACTTGGGGACTGTTCTCATCTCATCGTGTCAGTGTTTGAAAGCCATGTCAAGGAATCTAAGGAATCTCTTATTTTTTTTCCCCCTTGGGACAGAGTTCATTCAATGAAGCTGCAGTTAAGGACATCTTAATATGTGACCTGAATTTGACCTGGATTTGAGTGTTGTGGTTTTTGTTTTTTTCAAGCTAGATCCAAGAATTCAGTCAAGCATGCATTTGTTAAGGAATTCCCCAAGGATGCTGGAGATGGTGCTTCATTCCTTTGTTTTATTCATGGGATTTTAATGCAGAATGAGGACTTGCTGTCCTGTGGGTGCAGACTCTGCCTGTCTGAATAGTGCAAAATATTCCCGCAAAATAACTGAGCAGGAGAGAAAGTGTGAGGCAGTGAATGCAATGTGCTCACGATGGTTAGGGTGTGCTCCTGAAAAACAGGCAGTGTGGGGTGCTGGCGAGGCTCCAACAGATAGATATTGAATTAATTTACCAAATGTGTGTAGGAAAGACTGAGGAACAGGGCACTTTTACATGCTAATGCTCCCCTGTTAATGGGGCATTTGTACAGCAGGAGCAGAGAGGTGACTCCAGCTCCTCCATGTGCTGGGTAAGGGCATTAACCATTAAGTTAACACACAAATAAGTGCATAGACTACTTTCCTGCTTTCGTGAAGGGTGTCCGACTTTTGCTTCAGTTTCCGTTATTCTGACTTTGAAAAACTGAAAACCTTCTTTGGCCCCACGGTTTTATTTTGGCAAGAAAAGAAATCAAACAAGTTAAAAGGGAAAATTCTGCAGCAGAATCAAGTTTCTCTGCTTTCACAGCTCTTCTTTACTCTCTGGCTGGCTTCTTTGAGACTCCTGAAGTCAATAGCTCTAACTGAAGCTGGGATTTATGTGGAGAGAAAAAAAAATCCAAAAAGGAAGCCAGTTTTAAGAAAAATTCATTTATTATATATATATATAAAATACAGTATATATAATACAGTATAATGTTCATATAGTAAGAATATAAGATAATCATGTTAGTTACACATCAGGTATAAATCTTGATACAAATTTGATGAAACTTTGTATATGGACATTTCCATAATGTTTTGCCACAGACAAATATCTATAATTACTTCGGTGTCATTACAATCTATTCCTCCCAAATTTTACACCAATTTAATTAAACTATTTTGTAGGCAGGCATATTTTTATGTTTGGAAAGTGTTTAATTAGGTGATTTTATCTGGTTTGCAATGTGACAAGGTAGCCTTTTAGTCCTGACTTATTGGTCGTGTGCCTTGCACCTTGGGTGTCCTGTGTTGTCTCTCTCCTCTTGCTCCTTCCCCACCCAGTGTTGTCATTCCTGGTATGCTCTTAAGGCATCTGTACTATGCTTTTCCCAACCCACCAACCACCCTTCTTCACCCTCATCTATCAGATGGCATCCTCCCAGGTCTTCTTTTATCATGAACCCATTCACAACTGGGTGCTTTGCTGTGAATGAGCACTTCCAGTTACTGGGTTTCCTGTTCCACCTTCGCATCTTGGGACTTCAGGTGCAGGTGGCTGCAGAGTCACTGTCTCTGGGGGTGTTCAAGGAAAGGTTGGACATGGTGCTTAGGGACATGGTTCAGTGGGTGACATTGGTGGTAGGGTGATGGTTGGACCAGATGACCTTGGAGGTCTTTTCCAACCTTAATTTTTCTATGATTCTCTGATATTTAGGTTCAGAGCAGCAATGCAGTTTTGAAACAAATTCTCATTATCATGTGTGTTAATGGCTAAGTTCTTGAAGCAGTTTGTTTACTAAACTGAATTCCTGTTGGAGGAAACTGGTCTGCCTGATAAGAGTCCTGTGGAAAACTTGTATATGAACACATCATCAAGAACTGTCATAAGATGTATTACAAATCAATCAACAAAAAAAATCCCATGACTTTAGTATTGCCAGTTCCTAATTTCTCTTCGCTTGGCTTCAAAACCTTAGCAGTGCTCTTTAACTTCCATTAACTTGATCCTTCTAGGCGCATATTCACAGAAATCAGTTCTGTGGAATACTACTGATACTTCAGCTGACCTCACAGCACTTTGCCCTGTGCATCCACCTGGAGCCTATCTCACAGACCATAGACCATTCATTGCCCATTCAGCCCCTTCGATCCATTCTGTCTCTCCTTCAGTTTTGTTAACTAAGCAATGTAACCTTGTACAACTCTGTAAGGCTTTTTTCAATCTTACATGCATATAGAAATATTCCTTTGCTTGATTTTCTATGCTAATTAGTAGTTGATTTCCAAGAAGGATTATTATGCATGCTTTATGTCTTGATTTAAGAAATATGTGCAAGTGAAATGTCTGGGAGGAAGAGACAAATGCATCATTGCACAGGTGCTTTCAGTTATTTTGCTGGCAGTTTATTAGACTAATTGGATATCACTGGTACACTAATGATCCAACATTAGAAACACTGTTTTACTTATTTAGAAATTGCAAGAATTAGACCGGCAATACTACGGCTGCTAGCCGCTATTATTTTTTACTTCCCTTTTGATGTTTTCAGATTCATTGCTATTTCTAGTACCACAACAAACTGCTGTAAAAGATTTGTTTGCAAAACACTCCAGCTTTCTGTTGAAACTGTAATTGATGTTCCCCATCAGTGCCATTTCCAACAAACATCAGAAGATTCCCAGCATCTTTTAACTTCTGCCCTTGTCTGCCAAGCATCCAAGCAACTCAGCCATGCACAAAAAATTGTCCTAAACCATCTCTGAGTTAGAGCTGTAACTCAGGAAAAAGTTGAACAGATTGTGCTTATACTTTCAGAAAAGCGTTACAGCAAATTCTCTATGGTCTGTTTGCAGGCTGTGTTGGGAAGGACCTGCCTAGAAGATGAAGGTGCTTTCTATGCCACCTGGCTTATTTGAGGGCAGTAATTAGTGGCCAACGGGTGTGTAGACCTGGGTAAGGTGACATGAAGGTCTCTTGCATTTTGTTGAGAAGAGATGCATGGCTTTGTTGTGAGCACACCCTGCTAAGCAATGGTGAGTCACCGCCAGTGCTTGCCTGCTTATTAGCAAACCTAAGATCACAAAAACTGAGACACCCCCTCTTTTTCCTTAAAGAAATGTGCCTCTCTTCTCATCACTCTGCTTTTTGTTCAAAGACAGGGAGCATGAAACAAAACATTTCAGTGTCATCACACCGGTCGTGTGCGCTCCAGGCAGCAAAGATACAATATCTGATTTTTCACCCACCTGTGGGCGTTCTGTGCCCCAGCCCAGCTCAGAGCACTCCCACTGTAACCCCGAGCTGGCTCCCATGGGGGCCAGAGCCCCCCAGCCAGCTCCTAGCCCCCAGCAGAACCTGCAGACAGGTGCAGCAAAGGTCTTGGCTAGGACCAAGACTTGTCCTCCGTGCTGGGCTGGGTGCTCATGGCATCTGCAAATGACAGTGACCACTCAGAAAATGTCTCTTCTGCTGGGCCAGCGTGGGCCATGGAAGCTGCTCTTTTCTTCTAAATGCATGCTTTGTTTCTCATAGGAAAACCGTGTCTTTTTTTTAATTATTTTTTTATTTTTTTCCCAGTTATCTGTCTGTTGGTCTTTCCTCCCAAACTTGTAATCATGTCAGACAGCTTCAACCAAATTTGGAGAGGGCTTTCATTTGCCCTGAGTCTGTCATTTGCCACCTGCTATTTTCATCTGCTGCCACCTAATTCTTGTATCAGAAGAGGCAGTGAACTGTCATTGCCCACACACTTTTTTTTTTTTTTTCCCAGAATATCTGTGTACAAACTACAGTCAACAGAGTAACGAGAATGCAAAAGAATTGCCAAAATGACGAGATCCTGGATATCCCGCATTCTCAAGTTTGGCGCAGATTTGTCTGCTCTAAATGTGTCTTGGACTGAGTGCCGGAGTGTTTTAAGCATCCAGTGCATGGCCAGCTGTAAACTACTGCTTTCAGATCACAGGGCTGCCATCCATGAACAATTCTCTTCTGGCAATATGACATAAACCTACTTCTCTGACAGTCTAATTCTTACTGCTCATTGTGGAAGAGAACAGCATGAAAATAGTACACAACTGAATACAAAAGAGGCAAGTCTTCCCGTGTTCAAAAACAGAATGAGATTTATTAAAAAAAAAAAAAAAAGTAGATTAAAATGGGCTGTTGAGAAAGGAAAACAATGGTTCGGTCAATGCTGTGGGATGAAGTAGGGGTCTCCACCACCAAAAATGAAGATGCTCCTCAGGCTGAACTGCACAGGGTGGCACAACAAGCATAAGATGTCTGTCTGTTCTTAGAGAACACAACGAGACATCTGGACCATCTACACCTACAGATCGCTACATCCTTGAGTAAAAGGTAATTAAATTTGCAACGGATACCAGAAAATTATGACAAGCACTTTCATGGCATGTAACTGAGGTTAGGATGAGCAGTGGGTTTGAGGCTGAGCTGGAACAGGAGAAGATTATGAACAACTGATGTGCAGAGATTTTTATTAATATGAGGAAGGAAAGTTTGAAATGAATGCCTTTCATGAAAAGCAAAATCATTAATTACTAACATTAGCTATTTCTATATATACATGCATGTCATTAAAGCTTGCATTTTGTATAGGAGTAGCTCTTTTCTCCATAATTTATACTGCTCGGTGACACTGTATACTTTGGTTTTGTTTTTCTTTTGTCTTTCATTGATAAAGGAGTTTGAGCTGGAGGAAGGAAAAGCACGAGACTCATTCCAGAATACATTTGCCAGTCATCCTTGCAGTGTTGATTTAAATTTGTAACCTAAAGCTAGTAGCATTAGGACATAATTAGATCTGAAAGATTTAAAAAGTAAAAGATTGAATTAGGAACACTGACGAGATCAGGAACAAAATGTCTGTTCTGGAGACAGTCTGGACTGTTTTTTCTACCAAGTGCACCTTCAATTTTATAGTGATTGCAAACCATAATAAAGTGCCTGAAACACAGATAAAAGGTCAGCTCTATTGTTTAATAAGACATCATTTATCTCATAAGCCCTGATCTAACTGTATAAATGGTGACACTAACCACCCTCAAAAGGAAGCTGTGCATAATGAGCCTGCGTGAATGACAACAGGCATTACCTCATTAACTTCCTGTATTTAATACAACAGAAAGTGGTTTAGAACTAAGTCTAAAAAAATCATTCTTATGACATCTGGCTTTCCCTGGTGGTCCCTATGCTTCCAACTTATTGTTGTCTCCTCCTTCTCCCAGCTCTCTCTGCACTGCAGGTCCTTGACCGCCAGGTCCCAACAATCCTCCGCCCTGCTCACACCACTTGATTCTTTTGGGACCTGTAAGGCAATGGACCGAAGATTAAAAAATTGCTAAAGGCCACTGGCAGGGGCTGGCTGGCAGTCAGTGTAGCAGCAGGAGCCTTCTCTCGTTATGAAACGTTTCTACTTGTTTGCCTTTGTCATCCATCCCTGCTGGAACCCCAAGCTCTTTTAGATGTCCCTGATGGCCCTGCAGCACCTGAGTTTTCATTCCTAGGGATTATTTAATGCTGGTCCTGCAGAAGTTGACTGTGTCCTTGACAGAGGACAACTTTTCAGGCTTCTGAGTGTCTCCCATAGCATGAAGAGCCCCCTGCAGAAGCCAGAAAGGGTGTGATGGCAATGTACATACCAGTGAGCTGAGACCACCTCAGCCCCATCACCTTACAGCAAGAACCTTCACCCACAGCTTCTCCAGGCTGCGCTCAGGGGAAAGCTCCCTTGAAGGTAAATTGTGGTCGAACTGCAGTTGAATGCAGGAATTATCTGTTTGGTCTGTGTTCACATAAAACCCATCAGAGGACCCTGATATTTGTATTACTACAGTAGTAATATAAATAACAATATCCTAGCCTGGCTTTGCCCTCCAGCCTGCCCTGTGCAACAGCAAAGTAATGCAAGCAACGTAGTAATTGGTACTCTAATTCCTATAATAATATATAATTTGATTGCACATGTAAAATTGGTCATTTTGCACAAAACCAAGACTAGAATAGTGATTAGGGTGAAGAGTAGCAATGGCATTTTGTCTGCTGTATCAGTGTTACCCATCTTTCCAGAATGATGCTTATCCTTTTGCTGCCGGTACTCATGCTTATACGGGTATAGATCAATCTGTGAGGCAATGGGACAGGTAAAAGCAGGTGGATGAAGGAGCCTCTTTATTCCCCAAACTGCTATTTGTGCCTCCTTCTATCAGGCTTGCAATTAAGACACACGATTTTCAGGGTAATACTGTGAATAACAATGTGGACACCGTTATAAACCAAACAAAATAGATGTATGGCCATTCCTCCTTGCACAGTGCAGTGTCCTTATTTAATCATACTACTATTTCCCTGCTGGTTTTCAGGTAGTTATAAAACGTCTCTCAGGATGTTTCACATAATATGCAACATTTTAGCTGTGCTGTGCAAATTATGCGTGGTAGGCTCATTTGTATCCTACAAGAGAAAGAAGTGCTAAAATAAGTTCACCCTGTACTCAAAATAACATTTTTTAAAAAAGAAATTTCTTTAAAATTCCCTTTCAGGTCCATGTGTCCACATTTTCGCTCTGAGTTGGTGAGACTTTTCCACTATATGATCCTGTTTTATTCAGGTGTATATATATATATATATATATATATTTTAAAGGGATACTTGATTTCAGCTTTTATAGGAAGCCCAGGAATTGACACTTTTGTTGTCCGAAAGGAAATAAAAAGCTCTGCCAGCTATCAGAAATATAAAACTAGTTGATAAATGAAAATCTCACCACTGTTCTATTCTTACCCTCAGGGTTACCGAGGTGGTTCAGCTTGTTTTCTTGGGTTTAAGAACACAAGTTTTGGAGATCCCTGATTCTCTTGCATTCTTGTGCAGCCAGCAGCTGGCATGCATGTCAAGAGCACGTACAGCCTGAAGCTGGATGCTCACCAGCAAACGTCTGCTCTGCTTGCAACGCATAATTTCAGCAGGGGTGAAGCATCACTTAAAATGCCATTTATGGGAGCTAACACTATAAGGAAACAGAAGTTAGAACAGATAATCTTTAAGTCCCTTTAGATGCTGGGAACAGCAGGTCATGCAGCATGAAATGATCTTCTGACCAGCGTGCAGACCCTGTCTCTGAAAAAGTTGCCTCGTGTTGCTCCTTTGAGGTCCTAAGATTTTCTTACAAGAAAAAAAAAAAAAATCTTCCTCATTTCCACTGTCAAACAGAAGGATGTTCCCAGGAGAACTTTTTTTCTGCAGCCAACTGGCCAAGAGTGTCCCCAGCTGGGACAGACGGGCAGCACAGCTCAGCCCTGAAGCCAGGTGCACCCGCAGCACAGCACGGGGCTGTGACAGGGTTAACCATCTCTGCGATGTGTGGTGGTCCTCTGGTCAGGATCAAAACACTCTGCCCCTTCCATATATATAACTCCCATGTGGTATTTGAAAGTTGATGTCAAAATTTAGAGCAGCTATCCAAAAGTATAAGCACTTTCCAACCCCACTGAAATCACAGTGCAGACAGTGGCTGTAAAATGAGCAGCCTCTCCCCAGCCCACCTCCAGAATCCAAGCAAATAATGAAAATTAAATCCAAGCCAAAGCCCATCTCTCAAAACTAGCAAACATCCTCACCTTCCCTTCATCCCTGATTTAGGGAAAAGGGTGTGCTGGTGTCCTCCAGCTGGCAGATATGCCTAGGTCAGGGGATGAATTCCCAGTGGGGCCTTTGCCCCCTGTTCCGTCTCCTTCTACCAGTTCCCTATCAGATCCTGCCCTCAGATTATTTGCCTCCAGATCCCATTGGAAAATGTCAGCAAGATTTATGGGCAGGTAGCCAAGGGCAGAATTTGGCTGTGATAATGAAAAAGCTCCCAATTAGTGTCAGATAAAGATGACAGGTTCGATCTGTCTTTGAGAAAGCTGAAGCCTTTCATATGCCATGCTGCCTTCATGTTACACTCTCGGGTGCCTTTCTCTTGCCTTAACTTACATCAGCCATGATAAAATAAAATTGCAGAGGCAAAGTAATTACACTGGAAAGTGCTTGTTCTGGCTTGGCCCTCTCTTGTTATGTTAGCGAGGGCTGGACCTGCTCCTGACATAGATGAATGTGGTCTGTCTGCATCTCTCCTTCTCACAAAATACAAATGAAATATGAAACATATTCAGAGTAATAAGATCACAAAGCTTGTCTTGTCTGCTTTTATACTTGTGAAGCCTAGGGTATTTAAAATTTTTATGACCCAGTTGGCTTTCACAGTTCTTTCAGTCCTGTTTATGACCAGACTTCTGCCATGCCCATAGGAAGTGCTCACTTTCTCCAGAAGGAGCTTAGGGAAAGATGGTAGGGAGCTCCTCCTTGACGTTACCACAGAGCTAAGTTACTCTACACAGCTCATTGATAGTTCCCGGAGTCAAAGAATTTGGGGTGAAATTTCATAGGGACCTACTAGAAGGACATCTGTAGTGGGATATCTGGGATTAAATGGGTCTTCAGGCTAGACTGTTCTGTGGAGAAGTAGGCCACCACACTGACAAGTCTAAAAGCTCTTCATAGCTACCACGGAAATCCCTAGCAGCTTGGATCCAAATATCTAATATCTGGCATGTTTGTGATCTTGACAGGTTGGAGAAATTGCCCAACAGGATATTCTTGAAGCTCAACAAGGGGAAGAAAAAAGTCTTGCGTGTGGGAGAGGAACAACCCCAGGCACTGGTACGTGCTGGGGGCCGCCCAGCTGGAAAACAGCTTGGCAAAAAGAGGACCTGGGGGGTCCTGGTGCACGGCAAGTGCAACATGAGCCAGCAGTGTGCCCTTGCTACAAAGAAGGCCGATGGTATCCTGGAGGGCATTAGGCAAGTGTTGCCAGCAGGTCAAGGGGGTGACCCTTCCCCTCTGCACTGGTGAAGCCTCACCTGGAGTAGTGGGTCTGGTTCCAGGCTCCCCAGTACAAGAGAGACTTGGACAGACTGGAGAGAGTCCTACAAAGCTGATGAATAGACTGGGGCATCTCTCCTATGAGGAGAGTAATTTGCCTGTGATCACAGTTTTCCACTTAAGTTTGCAGAGTTATTTCATGTGCTCATTGGTACGTTTGATCTTTTTGCACTGACTTTGTTCTTCTGAAACCTCCCCATCTGAGGATCTGCAACGTGGCACAAAGCCCACGTGAAGCAGGGGAAAGATTTCCACTGACTGTGGTTAGCCTTGAGCCAAATCACTGCAAAACAAACCTCTCAGTCTCTGGGTAGGTGCATCCAGCTCTTCCTTTTCCAAGAAAGTGGAGTTTTAAAGGTATGTTTATAAGATAAAGCTATAGTGTACCGTTCACCTCTTTTGTTTGTTTGTTTTTTAAACTAAGTGCAGTATAGTCTGACAGTGACTATTCACTTATTTCAATTTATCTTTTTCCAATATTTAATCCACTTTTCAATTTTGTCTATAAGGCTTACTTCCTCTCCCTGCCCCTATGCTTCATAAAAGAGTGTTTTTCTCCATTGACTTATTTTATTTCATGAGCTTTTCCAAATGACTTAGCACAGACACTTTTCAAATCGCTTGGGATATAAGTGTCTACACCACATTTGTTGTGTCTCTTTATTTCTTCCCATTATGTGTGGACTACCAGGCATGGACCTTGCAAACATCACGTTCTCTGAGCCTCTCTTGAAATTTCATCACGTTTCTTTAAAGCAGCCTTAGTGTTTCATGTATTGGGAACAATTTATGTAAGTGCTGAAGTCCATAGGCACAGAGTATATTTTTTTCCCCACAATTTCCAGATTTTGCTTTATGTGTCAGTGGCCCTGGGACTCTGAGCAGTTTGCTGGTAGCTGGGGCCGTGCTGGGCTGTTGATCCACTGTTGATGCCTAAATTCACTCTGCTGCTGGAAATGGGGGTGCCTGCTCCCTCCATCCCCTTTGTTCTCCCATCAAATTAGGTCTCTCATCTGGGAAAGTTGTTTATTGACAGCAGAGGCTTTGCCTTGTGAGCACTGACCTTCGAGCTTCTGGGTGCAGCAGCAAGCAGCGGCCATGCAGTGAGCTCCCATCCTTGCCTGTCCCTTGCAACCTGTGCTGCTCACGCCGAGGGGACTCCACTCTGCAGCCCGATGCCTCAGGCAGATGTCCCGCTGATGTGAAAAGTCCCCGGATTACTCCATTCACAGAATTTCTGCTAAAAGAAGTAGAGCGAAAAGGAGTAATCTCTCTTGACACATTTAAATTTCTATCAAAACAGACTCCAAACACTCTAAATTTGTGTCAAAATACGTTCTAGTGGCAGGTTTATGAGAAAATTTTAGACAGAGCTGAGGGAAAAAAAAAAAAATTCCTGTCAGAAAGACAGGGGCATGAGGAGAGGCTGAGAAAGCAGCAACAGTTCATCCTGGAGAAGAGGAGGCTCTGGGGGATCTTATAAATGTCTGTAACCTACCTGAAGGGAGGGTGCAAAGAGGACAGAGCCAGGCTGTTTTCAGTGTTGCCCAGTGACAGAACAAGAGGCAATGGGCACAAACTGGAGCACAGGAGGCTCCCTCTGAACACCAGGAAGCATTTCTGTGCTGTGCTGGTGACAGAGCACTGGCACAGGTTCCCAGAGAGGCTGTGGAGTCTTTTCCTTGGAGACCTTCAAAAGATCTCCCTGCCTTGTCCTGCCAGGTTGCACCATGCTGGCAGGTGGGGATGGAGCCATCCCTTCATCTCCTCCTCTTCTGCCCATCACAGGTCGCTCTTTGATGGTATTGACCCAGCTGTGGGAGGATGCACTGTGGCTGTCAGCACTGCTCTCATAAACTGAATCTGTTTTGGCAGCAGGAGATACTGGATGTTCTAATTTTGGTTTTCTCGTGAACAGACCAGAGACTGTCTTACTGGTAGGATGTGCCCTGGTATCACAAAGACAACAGCACAGCGTAATCACTACTCAAAATGGGAGATTTCCACTCATTATTTCTGGGACACTAAATGATGAGGATTGGCCTGTGACAGAGAAAGTGAAAATAGGATTTCCAGTTGGCAGTGGGGATTGTGTTTTCGGACTGACCTTGCATACAACCTTTTTTTTTTTTTTTCCCAATCTTTTCTTTTCACGTGGGCTGAAATACAGACACACAGGAAGCAAATTAAAAATACCCTTTAGAAATTAATTAGGTTTATATTGAAAGTGAAAAATAGCATTTTGAGGGTATTATTTATATCCTGTGCCAGAGAAAGCTGGTGCTCTGCTCTGCTAGTGAATCTTGTTCCTTGTCCTGACAGAGGTAGTCTGCTCACAGGCAGCACACTAATTTAAGTTAGACCATTTAAAAAAAAAATCTTAAATTGGATACAGTGGGAGAAATCTACTTTATTAGAAAAAAAAAAAAAAGGTTTGATTTGCAGTTTCTCCTGCAAATTAAACAAATATAAGCCAGGATAAAACTAGTTTAAAAGCACCCACAGGCAAGGTCTATCTCAGCATTTAAATCGGCTACAGTAATGCCTTCCATTAAACAGCTCTGTGTTTGGCTTTTAGTTGGTTTAAGAGGGTAACATGTGTGAGGAAATGTACCAGTGGGGAAGGAGGAGCTGAGCTGGGCTGCCCTCAGCATGGGGTGGCAGAGTGGGCTACCAAATGCTGATGATGGACACCTTTTTTAGCCTGAGGGCTGAGAGGAGCAGCTCCCATGGGTGATGCTGGAGGTTGTGGACACCCGTTATGGAGGGGGACATGTCCCTGCTTCTGGGGAAAGAGCTTGGTAGTGATGTCTTCGTCCCTGATGCTGTTCTTTCATTTACAAAGCAAGGAAGTGCGTGTCTTGGGGCATGCAGTCTCTATAAATGCCTGGAGGCCACTCACTTCATTGCTCAATTTCTCAAACCTCTGTTTCCAGCCAGCATTAACACATTGCTTTACCTTCTTCTGACAGTTCTTTTCACTTGTGTTGACCTTTTTTTTTTTTTTTCCTGCCTTTACAGCCTACTTCTATGCTGTCTAACTGCAATACTTCGCATGGATGCGTACTCAAGTGCACACGTGTGCTTAAAGCCCTTCAAACAATACAGCCCCTTTTGCACGAATCCTCAACAAATTTTTGTTCCTGCCTTCCTCACAAAAAGAGCAGAAATGCTTCATCCACCAAGTCTGGATGAAGAACAGCTATTAAAATCACCATTTCCAGCCTCCAAAATAATTTCCTAAAGATGAAAGTGAAACAAGCGAGCAAACAAATCAAGAAGAGAAACTGCAGCATTTTGTGATGAGGTTTTGTGGGCGAGTGAAAAGAAGTCCGTGCAAACTCCAGTTGTCCAAGCCTCTCTGATCCTGGGAAGGCACCAGCAGGAAGGCTTGGCAAGATGTCTTTTTCTTGCTCCTGTCTAGCATTTGTTTGTTTTCTCTCCATGGTTCTGGTGATAACCACCTCCAGGGTCCTGGTCAGGGTTTAGGCTCTGCCATTGAGTCTTTTAATGGAAAATGTGATGTAGTGACCTGACAGGTTGCCTTGTCCTTTCACCTGTTTTCAGCAAATGGCATCAAGATATGCAGAAAACCATCCAGTGCCTGAACCGATGTGAAATGTCTCATCACTGTGACAAGGAAACAGCCCCTCCAAATCACTCAAAATAAGGGGCATAATATACAACATGAAGAGTCATCACTGCCCTGATAAATCCAGCAGGTAATGTCTCTTGAAGTTAAGGGAGCATAAGCAAGAATGGCAAACAAAGGCAATAAATGCTGTATTTCTTATCAGTTACAGCATTTTTTTGACACCATGCTGAGGCATTGTGTGCACGATTCTCTTGGGAGTTCTACTGCCAGAGCTGCAATGTTGCTCCTGCCTTTACAGCTCCGTGCTGTCACACACAGTAATTACTTTTGCTGAAAGCATCGCTTCCTAATGCCCCATAAAACACGCTCAGCAGAGGGAAGGTGGGACAAGGGGTAATGGCTTCAAACTAAAAGAGAGCAGATTTAGATTAGATATTCAGAAGAAATTCTTTCTTATGAGGGTGGTGAGGCCCTGGCACAGGTTGCCCAGAGAAGCTGTGGATGCCCCATCCCTGGAGGTGCTCAAGGCCAGGCTGGATGGGGCTTTGGGCAACCTGGGCTAGTGGGAGGTGTCCCTGACCATGGCAGGGGGTTGGAACTGGATGTTCAGTAAGGTCCCTTCCAAAACAAACCCTTCTGTGATTCCGTGATTCTGTAACATGCCTGCTAGCTTATACAAGGAGGGAAGGAGAGCTGGACAGGGATTGAGCATGTGCTCCTGGCTCCTCATGTCCTGTCTGGTCTACACTGAGTGCTTGTTCTGAAGAAAATTTCACTTTCTGGCTGCTTTCTCTAGTTCAGTCATGGTCCTTCTGCCCTGATGAAACTTGCTGTTTTCAAAATAGAAATTCACCGTAAAAGCCCCTTCTGTGTGAGCTGGTGGGAGTGTGGTCTTTAGGTCCTCGTGTCTCTGGGTGAAGAAGCAGTTACCAGAAACAAGCAGCCCACCCTGTACCTACCCAGAGATAGCGTGTAGCCCCCAAGATCTGATAAACCCAGGACACCATGAGGCCCCCAGCACACACTGCCATCAAGTTGCACAACTCGAAGCACATCCACGAAGGCGGTGGCTGCTACATGCAGCCAAGGACTGCCCAAAGACCCCTGTTAGGACAAGGGCCCTGAGGGACTTTCTGAGCACCCACCTGGAAGCCACCAGTGCACCAGCACAACCCTCTCAAGTGAACTGTGAGCAGGCACTGCTGAACGCACCGTGGGCATCGTTATCTGATCTTAATGACAGCTTGATTCCATTAATAATAAGAGCTTCTTTAGTAAAACGTGTTCTAACAGATACTGGATGTGATCTGTTTCTTCCCCAACTCTATTTCCATCAGGAAACGGAGAAATTTCATCTTATTTTCATCGCTGCCCATTCCCTTCCAGCTGCTGTGCAATGAAGCAGGCAAGATGAAGCCTTCAAAAAAAAATGCAAAAAAAATATTAATAGGAAACTGTGCATTAATTTTAATTATTGCCAAATAATTAAGAAAAAGCATCTTGCCTCTCCCCAGCAGCATTTAAACAATAGAGATAAATACTGAAATAATTATTTTCCTTGTACAATTGCCAAAGACAATAATTAAGATGGTTTAAACATCACTGGAGACACTCTGGAAAAGCAGCTGGGAGAGGGAGGACACAGCTCTTCAGATAACACCTTCTTTGGCAGTGAAGGCAGGGAATTCAGTATGAGTCTTCCACTGAGACCATCGTGTTGTTTAAATTAGTTGGATGAATTTAAACAAATAACTTACTGAAGGCAGACACAAGTAGAATTACTATGTGTTAGTTGCTGAGTTTTGCTATGGTGAGGAATATTTTGGCTTCTCAAAGAGTAGATAGAGCAGCCAGGGAGAGAAGGCTTCGCTGATCAAGTTTTGAGGCACAAGCAGATTTAGCACCATGATAATTCATACCATTTACATCCATGAATACTAACAGCAGGATATTTAGAACCCTGCTCCGTGATCAACACACCTCCCTGCAAAGGCCTGCTCTTCATTTGGGGGATGTCCTTGACGCTGCTGGGAATGCACCCTGGATGTTGCTTGGCTTTTTCCTGCAGTGTTAGACCTGGGAGGCTAAAGCCACCGGTCATGCTCTGCATGGGGAAGCCACAGATAAACTGGAGTCTCCACTGCTTGCTGGTGCTGCAGACTGGGCCAGAAAAAGCAAAGGCCAGGATTCAGGCTGGCAATGTAAAAGCCTAAAAAACATCTATTATTTTCCCATTATAAAGAGAATAAGGAGCCTGATTTTCAAAGATGTTATGCCTTCCAAAGAGGCAGAAAGGTGATTGGCAACATTTTCAAAGACTGCCGAGTGTTTCACTTCTGTTTGAGATCATTAGTAACTTTGCAAATAATATTGGTAAAGCTGCAAGCAAACAAAATCACTTAAAAATACCCCAAGCTCCAAACCTGTAAGCTTTTCAAACTAAGAAGACGTGCATATATGCACGGAAATGTGAAATAAAGCAGAGGAGGTCAATAAATGAACATCACAGAGTTTGCCTTCCTGTAATACTGTGCAATTCTAACAAATTGCCATATAAACATCCAGATATGTCTCGAGCAACTGTATGCAAGTTAGACTTGAAATGGATGTGATATTTCATTGCTCTAACCAGCTTTCAGTTTTTATGGGAACTATTAGAGTCTTTAGGAGGTATAGAAAGCAAAGAAGTGTTAGTATTGAGACGAATCTGTAAAACAGAGATCCTTTCCTGCCAGGTTTTCAACAACAACAACAACAACAAAAAATGAAGAAAAACATGAAATCATATAATGGCTCGGGTTGGAAGGGACCTTGAAAATCACCTAGTTCCAACTCCCCTGCCATGGGCAGGGCACCCCACACCAGACCAGGTTGCTCAAAGCCCCATCCAACCTGGCCTCGAACACCTCCAGGGATGGGGCATTCACAGCTTCTCTGGGCAACCTGTGCCAGTGCCTCACCACCCTCTGAGTGAAGAATTTCTTCCTAACCTCTAACCTAAATCTCCCCTCTTTTAGTTTAAGGGCATTCCCTCTCATCCTGTCATTATCCGAATAAGCAAAGAGTTGCTCTCCATCTTTTTTATAACTCCCCTTCAAGTACTGAAAGGCTGCACCCCGGAGCCTTCTCTTCTGTAGGCTGAACATCCCCAGCTCTCTCAGCCTTTCTATGTAGGAGAGGTGCTCCAGCCCCTTGATCATCTTTGTAAACACCTATTACGTAAACACCTTTGTAAGCATCTATTTCATCATTGGGAATTCATGGGTGTGTTGCACAAAGTGATTCTTAACACATTAGAAAGAGCCTAAAAATGTTTTCCACAGTCCAGGTATAAATTTACACACTACTGCAGAGCTGGTGACTTAGTACTTACATGTTATTGTTTTGTGGAAGAGTTTCTTCTTAAAATGATACTGCGAAAATCCAAAGGTAATGACTTTTCTGGATACTAACATGTGCAGAAAGATACCGGCTGTGACCAACTAACTTGGTTGCATGTGAAAATTTTCTGCGTAATAGCACAGAATTGGGGTTTCCAAGCTTCCAACCCTGTACCGGGAATATTCCTAGCTGTGACAAAGCCTGTGGTAGGGGAAAGCAGTTCAGGTTACATTTGAGAACTACATTAGTATGATGTCCCTCAGTCTGAATCTCAATGTACCAACTTCTCCCTAAATCCTGCACAATGACATAAATTAAAGGTCTGCCCTTCTGCTCTTTCGGCTGATGGATTTCAATCAACCACAGGGTCAAAAGGAATAGAACTAATACAGCACCAGGAGCAGTTTGCCTTTAAGGTTGTAGTAACTATTGGGAACTAAATGTTTATAAAATGTCCTTTTACAATCCTGAATATTACCTTGTTATTCTGTTGATGTTAAAGTGGTCCCTTGTCTGTTGAGAAGTCTTGGTTTTTTTTCAGTGGGCTTCAGGCTACTCTTTATAGTGGGTAGAGCTTGGAAAATCCCCAAAAGCCTATCATGCAGACACCAAGAAGAGCTTACGACTGAGAAAGCAGCAGGCAAAACTGAAGGAAGTAACAGCATGTTGGACCTAACAAAGGAGTGCCTTGATAAGGGTCACTGCAAAGCTCTGTGGAGAGACAGAAAAAGGGATTGAAACTTCCAAGGCCTGAATCCACAGGCTCCATATAAATTAACCTTGTCTGATAGTAACTGAAGTGACTCCCTGCTGCATGAACAATGCAAAAGGTAGAAATTTAGCCTAAACACATGGTTAAGGACATGTATAGCCAGTTGGTAGAAATACATGAGAGTACATCAAACAGTGGGACTGAGTAAATCTCTGCTTTCAGGGCCAAACAAGTAGTTACATCCCTCTGACTCCGTTTCTGAACCCTGTTTCTGGCCTAAGATATAACCCCAGGGTACTGTTTGCAATTAGAAACAAAATATTCAAATTTCAGGATAAAATAAAACCCCAAACCCTGCCAACTTCTTCATTCATTAAGACCAGAATGGGCTACTAATGCAAAATCTAAGCTATAAATAGTAAATATTTGAGTAAGACTGGCTCATTGGCTCTCACATGGAAAGAAGGATTTTCAGCTGTGCAGTAAGATCCTTGCTAATGAGCAGAAACCCAGGAGCTGCACATGCTGCAGAATACATTCTGCGAAGCTTAGAAATGGCAAAAGCTACTGTGTAGTGTACTGAAGGGGCTCTTACAACTGTCTGCTAGACAGAAGTACTATAGCAACTCATAGAACCGAAAAGTGCATGGGCATTTTTGGTTGAAAAAAGAGATGATAAAAAATTCATGGGCATTTCTATATCAAGAAAGTTGAGGTTTTAGATAATGAGGCAATAACTCTGCCATCTTATTGCAGGTGAGCTGTATCTTGTGGCACAGTTGTCCTGCTAGTGTGATGGTTGGTGGTGTTGTTCATTATAAGTAGAGATGATATGTTTTTACTCAAAACCATACAAAGGATTCATACCATTAGCAGGTAAGAAATGTTAAAAAATATCCACAACCTAAAAACTGTGATATAGAAAAAAAGTTTCTCTATTTTAAATATTTCAATAGTTGCAGTAGTTTTAATATTTTAAATAATTTTATTGGTAATATGGACAGTGGAACCGAGTTCACCCTCAGCAGGTTTTCAGATGACACCAAGCTGAGTGGTACAGCTGACACTTCAGTGGGAAAGGATGTCATCCAGAGGGATCTTAACAGACTTGAGAGGTGGGCCCATGTGAAGCTTATTAACTCCAAGTCCAAGTGCAATGTGCTGCACCTGGGTCAGGGCAATCCCAAACACCAGTACAGACTGGGTGATGAGTGGATTGATAGCACTGAGGGGGTGATTCTTTACTCTACTCTTTACTCTTGTGAGACCCCACCTGGAATATGGCGTTCAGCTCTGGGGCTCCCAGCATAAAAATGCATGGACGTATTGGTGCGAGTCCAGAGAGGGCCACAAAAATGATGAAAGTGTTGGTGCACCTCACTTATGAAGAGACGTGGAGAGAGCTGGGGTTGTTCAGCCTGGAGAAGAGAAGGCTCCGGGGAGACCTTACTGCAGCCTTCCAGTACTTAAGGGGGGCCTCATCATGATAAGGGGGGCCTCATCACAAGTACTGTGTGCAGTTTTGGGCACCGCAGTATAAGAAGGACATAAAACTGTTAGAAAAGTGTCCAAAGAAGGGCTACAAAGATGGTTAGGGTCTAGAGTGCAAGTCTTATGAGGAGCAGCTGAGGTCCCTTGGTTTGTTCAGCCCAGAGCAGGCTGAGGGGAGGCCTCATGGCGGCCTGCAGCTCCCTCACGAGGGGAGCGGAGGGGCAGGCGCTGAGCTCTGCTCTCTGGGGACAGCAACAGGACCCGAGGGAACGGCATGGAGCTGGGACAGGGGAGGGTCAGGCTGGGTGTTAGGGAAAGGTTCTGCACCCAGAGGGTGGTCAGGCACTGGGACAGGCTCCCCATGGCAGTGGTCACAGCTCCAGGCCTGCTGGTGCTCAAGAAGTGTTTGGTCAATGCTCTTGGATGCATGGTTTATCTCTTAGGTTGCCCTTTGTGGAGCCAGGAGTTGGACTTGATGGTCCTTGTGGGTCTCTTCCAGCTCAGGATTTTCTTTTCTATGATTCTATGATAATCACGCAAATTGGGGAAACTCTTCTGTGCCCTTGATGCTACAGTGAGACAATAAACAAAGCAGCTTTTGTCACATAACTGGGGAACCAGCCAAAGACGGACCCGCAACAAAGGGTTGGCATTAAATTTAAAGAGAAAAAGAGCTCCTCATGGCCAAGCAGTGTGATAGCCTGGTACAGGCTGGGGGGCTGTGGTGCTCTTGGCAATTCGCTTTTGGTAACACTTTAGTACAGAAAGCTGGGTGGGTTCAGAGAAGGAACAAAAAGTAGACCTAATGAACATGTGAACCAGCCATTTATCTAACAAGTATTTGCAATGCATGTGTTCATCAGCAGGTGTCACTACGCTATCAGTAGCAACAGTGTCACATCATCACAGTGAAATCACTTCATTTTGAGCCTCTACCTGAGGTTGTTCTGCAGTGCTCTTTTGATATGGGACAACATGAATAGGGAACACTTCTGGATGAATCTTCCTTTCTTTTTGTTTTAGCTAACTTTTACCAGACAAGTTACCTTCCTACCTGCTACTGGGATACTGTCCTCAAAATGTCTCCTTGAGATTTGCTTGTATATCTGAGCCTTCTTGCAACGGTTTGCTTGTTCCAGATAAAGACTTTGGTAGATCATACTTGATTCAAAGCCCCAAAGCCCGTGTTAATTAGTTCTCCTACTTTTCTGATGTTGGTTTTTTGTGTACCAGATATGACAATATTAAGAGTGTGAGCACAGTGGAAAGCAAGGCAGCAAGTGAAAAGAGGTATCTGATGTCTGACTGTGAGCTCTCTGTTATCTAAGAGCTCTAAAACACTCCCTGTTGTTATGGTAAAACTATTAGGGAGGACAAAATGTTACAAAGGGTCATGTAGAAACTTTGTTCAGAAGATGCCTTGAACACTGATTTGTACAGTGGCATTAAATGATCCTGGAGGATAGTATGTGGATTGGCTCAGTTACCCTGTCTCCAAATGGGGACCAGCTGAAGATGTGTCTCTTGCGGACAATGGGCATATTTAAACTTTTCAACAGCCAAACTATTTCACAGACGGAGCATTAACATTGCTTTCTATGCTCATCTGTGCTTAGTTTTGGAATAAGGACTGTGTTTTGAGAGACCAGTGAGTCAGATTGAAGGCCCCCAGGGGGACAAACTCCTGCAGGAGACCAGGTGGGGAGCTGGAAGCAAAGAAACAGAGATCAAAGACAGAACAAAGGGAGCAGCTTATGTCTAACAGAGCTCTTTTTTAGGGGTATCACATTCGTGAGGTTAAAAGACAAATTGCTTTACACATGGTTTTGTCTATTTTTTCTTAAAATTAAGAGGATTTTATGTTTAGTAGAAAAAGAAATTACATTAGAAAGTCACCCAACATCATTAGCACTGATTTCATTTCTGATGTGAAAAAAAAGATGCTAGGTGAAGTTGCCATACCTACTGCCTTCTGGAAAGAGGCAACATTTTTTTCCAATCGCCTATACTTCAACTGAATAAAATACAACTTGCAGGTTGTCATTTGTCATCATTAGTGTTTTTAGCAGTTCTTCTCCCTGTTCATTCAAATTCCACTCTTCAAGTCTGGCACTTCAAAAACTTTTTTCCATCATGCTTCTCTGCCAAATATTAATTTCTTTGGACCCACACTGCATATGACACTTTTTTTTTCTTCCTTTTTTTTCTTTTTTTTTTTTTTTTGGATGATGAGTTTTTACACACAGATCTCAGTAAGTCTGTAGATTATGACTTTCTTGTGCACACCTTGTACATGTGCAGACACCCACTGACAACAAGCAAGTTTAAAAACAATAACAGCAACAACAAAAGGAACAACAATAATGACATTTAATCATACTGCATTAACATGTAGGAGTCTTACATGAGTTTCCTTGAATCAGTTGATATATATTCAAGGAAACACTTCTAAAAATGTTGCAAGAAAGTGTCTTTAAAAGCTTGCATTAAGCATTTGATTATATACTAGCACCTGTCTGTGCCATTACCAGTACCATGCATATAAGTTTGGAAGCTTTTAATTTAAAACTAGGGGCAATTTACTCTGTTGTGGTATCATTAAATTTAGAGTCTTGATACAGGACAGCACAAGGTTTTTATTTGCAAATGTTTCCAGTGTAGGCAGTCAAGCTTGACTTGATGTTTAAGGTCAGTTCCCAACAACATTTGAAGAACAGGAATTCTTAGAATTTTTAATAAAGAATTTAGTCCTGAATGATTTTCTTTCATCCTTTTTTCCTGGAAGCTGACTTTTTTCACTTATTAAAGCAACCCTGAATGCTGTTGAAATTGAATGCCCTTCAGCATAAGAATGGGAAATGTTGACCACTTATTCCTTCCTTTTACCTTATGATCCTGTTTTGCAGGGACCATTACTAGGGGTGTCAGGGACCTGTACACAGTGGTGTTTTAGCTCCCTCGTCTCTCATTAGCACTGGTCTCTTTACTCAGAGTAGAAATTTACTCATGCCCATTTTAACTAATGGTGCTGGACTAAGTCCATTAACTTTTAAGTGCTTTAAAAAGGCATCGGTTGAGAATGCTTTTACCCTTAAAAAAGAAGAATAAAGGATGAAATGCCAATACCATCCTAACATTTTAAAAACTATCCCTGTCTCTACCACTTGTTTCTGTCCTATTTCTGAAGGCTGTTCATAGGGATTTCAGTGGTTTTTCAAAATTTTCTTTGCACCTTTTCAGTAACAGACACTTTTTTTGTTAATTTTTGAACGCTCCCTTATTTATCCTTTTTCCCACTTTTACAATACATTTTGCATTTACATTATCTCTAGTGCTTTTGCATAATCCCATTTGCTTCAGAAAAAGCTGCCTGCTGAGCTATTAAAAGATGCAATTGTGCAGATTATAATTACTGGTAACTTTTTTCAGCTCTTAGAAATCACATGATATTTACAAAGTTTTATTCTTTAAGTTTTTGTAAAGACCAGTCTGCTTGCCTGATATACTTACAAGGATTCACGTTTTCCTGTGAGCAATTTCACAGCCAAGTCTCTCCAGGAAAATCAGATGCTGGAGGACCAGAGATTTCGAGTACATCAAAACTCACCTGCTGCTTCTCAAATGCAGTGGTTTCTACTGCTGAGAGTGAAAATCCAAAACAAGTGCTTTGCTTTCTCTCATGTTCTCTAGCTGTTCTCAAGGTTGAGATCCTGAAAGCAATGTTGGAGTTCGATATTAAGGCAGAGTACGTATATTGTTCAGCTCCAAGATCTCAACACAATCATGTTAGCTTGGCTGTTTTTTTGTTGTTTTGTTTTGTCTTGTTTTTTAAACCTCATCAACAGTGGCCATTTTCTAAATTTCAAACCAATTCTGTCATGCTTGCCAGGGCTTATGAGCTGAAATGGTCATCTCACTCCTCTCAGCGGGCATCTATGTAAAGAGCTGGACTCTCTGAAAGCTTCAGAAATTCCTGCCTCTGAGGGAATGAAATGCACTGACATCTCAGTGGGACTATGGGCTGCATGGGCTGGCTGTGACCTGGATTTTTGCATCTGGACACATGTGTCTGCAGGACTAAGACCTTTATTCTGCATTTGCTAAATTTGTATTTCCCAGTACATATAAAAGTGTGTCTGTGTGTATAACTGTTTTATATATTGAACAGATGTGTTCAACAGACATGAAGGTATACATGCGATCACAGGCACGAGACTGGCATTGCTCTCCACTTGGGAGTTTGCAGCTGGAACCAAGAGAGCTCAGGAATGAGAGTTGAAGTGAGGTAGGGGAAAAATTTATGCAGCTCCTTTTTTGAAGTTTAAAATATTTCTGGAAGTAATGGAAAATATAGGTCATTAGGTTTCCATCCTTCATGAAGTAGAAGAGGGGACTCAGAGCTTGCTTGCAGGAATAGGTTAGTGAGGAGCTGGCAGCAGCATGTCTTAAAGCAAAAGATATTAATGGGGTAGAACAGTGGGAGAGAAGGGAAAAGACACCTCGAAACTGTGAAAATGACCCAACCAAGTATGAATAATGATACTAGCAGGCGTGTGTGGGCTCTATTGAATGAGAGTTTTGATGCCCAAGGTATTAACACAGCTCTGTAACACCTGTGTCATGGTACAAACATGTCACCACTGAGAGGTGGGGTTCATCTCATCTAATAGTTTTCTTAAATACAGATGTCTGGGCTAAAACTCTCCTAAGCCACATTCTGCAGGATAAAATAAAATTTTCAGAGGGCAATTCACATAAACTCTCTCTTGACCCACAGCTATGAGGTGGTGGAATTCATGCTTACTGATATGTATTTATCCCCGTTACCTACAGAAGGAGCTATTGAAGTCACCTAATGTCCTGAGAGATGGGATTATGTGGACTGAACCCCATCCTTAGACATAAGTAATAATGCAGGTTGATCCATAGGGATTCTCAGCTTTGGCTACAATAATTAGTATATTAAACCACACTTCATCAGCTGTAAGTTTTAGTGTAGCACCTATATTTCTCATTCATATTTTAATTTCCAGGAACTGCCATGGAGCATGAATCAATTCAAAGCAAATGAAGAGTGAGAGAAAAGTGGATGAACTATCTACAATAATTCCTCCTGCATAAAATCGTGCAACGGATTGAGGAAGGATGCACAGTTCCTGTAAAACAGAACAAGAAAACTTGAGGAATATTATAGCAGCATTACATTAAGTCACATGCTTTGAAAGTACATGCTTCACTTCCATTTTCACACCATAAGTTCAGTAACCCATTATTAAATTGCCACCTGTCCCAAAGCTAGGCAATGTGGAAGTCTCCCCCAGTTTTCCACAACGAACTGTATCTTAGGGCTTTCAAAACTGAAACTGCAACTCGATGCTATGCAGCTGTTTTGGAATTCAGACTCAGACAAATAAAGAAATCTTGGTCCAATTCTAGAGTCCTGAACAGGGAGGTTTTCTCTCTCTACTTCCCTCTTCCTGCATGATATCCTTGTCTCTAAATTGGAAAGGCATGGATTTGATGGATGGACCACTTGGTGGATAAGGAATTGGCTGGATGGTTGTACTCAAATGGTTACGGTCACTGACTCAATGTCCACGTGGAGACCAGTAATGAGTGGTGTCCCTCAGGGGTCAGTACTGGGACCGGTGCTGTTTAACATCTTCGTTGGTGACAGGAACAGTGGGATCGAATGCACCCTCAGCAAGTTGGCTGATGACACCAAGCTGTGCAGTGTGGATGACACACAGGAGGGAAGGGATGCCATCCTGAGGGACCTGGACAAGCCTGAGAGATGGGCCTGTGCAAACCTCATGAGTTTCAATAAGGCCAAGTGCAAGGTCCTCCACCTGGCCCAGGGCAACCTCAAGTAAAAATACAGGCTGGGAAGGGAATTGACTGAGAGCAGCTCTGAGGAGCAGGACCTGGGGGTGTTGGTTGATGAGAAGCTCTCCAGGAGCCGTCAATGTGTGCTTGCAGCCCAGAAAGCCAACTGTATCCTGGGCTGCATCAAAAGCAGGGAGAGGGAGGTGATTCTCCCCTTCTTCTCTGCCCTTGTAAGACCGTACCTGGAGTGCTGTGTTCATCTCTGGGGCCCCCAGCACAAGAAGGAAGTGGACCTGTTGGAGTGAGTCCAGAGGAGGGCCATGAAGATGGTCAAGGGGCTGGAGCACCTCTGCTGTGAAGACAGGTTGAGGGAGTTGGGGGTGGTCAGCCTGGAGAAGAGAAGACTCCAGGGAGACCTTATAGAGACCTTCCATGTCCTAAAGAAGGCCTACAGGAAAGCTGGGGAGGGACTCTTTGTCAGGGAGTGGAGTAATATGGCAAGGAAGAATAGCTTTAAACTCAAAGAGGGTAGATTTAGATTAGCTGTAAGGAAGAAATTCTTCACTCAGAGGGTGGTGAGGCACTGGCACAGGTTGCCCTGAGAAGCTGTGGATGCCCCATCCCTGGAGGTGTTCAAGTCCAGGCTGGATGGGGCTTTGGGCAACCTGGTCTGGTGGGAGGTGTCCCTGCCCATGATGGGGGTGGGGTGTGTGTGGAAGTAGATGTTCTTTAAGGTCCCTTCCAACCCAAACTGTTCTATGATTCTTTTCACGGAATACTTTGCTGTTTTATTCTATTTCTCATCTCATTGCTTCTCTGTGTATTTTAGAGCTTATGCATTTAAGTTGCTTCTTCAAAAGCATTTTAAATGCCTCCCAAACCATTAGACACAGTGATATGAGCTTTGCAGAATGATTTCTGTCCCAGTAACTCTCCTAAATCCTTCATCATGGAGAATAGGAGACACAGTTCAGTGGAGAGTAAATGAAGTTTCTAGGTGCTACCAATGTGAAATTAGTATCAGAGCACCCTAATCCATTCTTTTCCCAGCAGAAATATCACCCACCTGCATTATTCTGGCTGGTCATTCTCATTTTATCACTTGTAAACCAAATGGTGTTTTCATTCAGATGGCAAATCACACTGACATCAAATGTGTCTTGGAATTTAAGAACTAGGTCAGGGCTTTATATTTGGTCTTTGAGTACTATGGCTATGCTGAAGGCTATGGTTTCTTACATGACATAGTTCGTGGAGTATTCGGCATCCTCTATTAACACTACAACATCATCTCAGCATTCTTGTAGTATACATTAAACACCTTTTAAAATTCCAATAATCTGAGACCAAACAGATCTGGGAACAAGCTCTGAAAACTACTCCCAGAGTTTCTTTGGGGATTGATTTATCCTTGTTACTCAGATAAGGTAAGCTTTGATGGTATTTTTCTCTTTCCACAGAATATTCCTCTCCTAAACCAGTTAACTTGCCCAGAGTCATGCTTCATGTTAGATTTTGTGATTGTTTTCACCTACAGATGTCAGGCTATGTGCATGTAGACAGCTGTGTGGTGTCCACTGCAGGTAAATGGCACTCTTACAATAGGTGGCATCCCATCTTTGAAGTTGCCTGAGGACAGCTGGCTTATTTAGGCTTTCTCAGGGAAGTGCTATTAAATTTTAAGTAGCCTCAGGCTGCCTGGATTTGACAGACCTTCAGGTTCACAGTTAATATTGGATGCAGACTTTGCCTTCATCATTTCTTTTTGCAGATGGTATCTGTGTAAGCTGCAATGAGCTATTATCTCCTTTCACATTGGGTATATTTGAAAGAAACTTCCTTTTACCATATTTTTTATATTTACTTATCTGCAATTATGTGGTGTACATTTGCAGTGCAAAAGACATGAAAAGAGTAGATGTCATGATTCATACCAAACTGGTAGTCCATCACAGTACTTTTATCTCAGAAATTAATTAGGAATGAGGCAAATATTATTTTTACACTCTCTTCCAAAAAAAAAAAATGATGTAGTGTAACTCAATAAATTTTGTACAACGCATCAGCAAGTTGGAAAGCACAAAATATTTACTTTCAGTTGAACCCTGTTATTACAGTATTGGGTAAAATGGAGAAATGTTCAAATTAAATTATCTGTCTCCTTCATTCTTTCTTGTTTATAATAGACAAGGTTAGTGCCTTGCAGATTTCTGCTGACTAAAATGCCAAAGCTGTCATGGTATTTCCAGGGAAATTTTTATGTAAAGATTAAAAAGACCCATAAGGAAAAAATAATGAGGGGAAAGCAGTAAGAGCTGAAAGGGAACAAAAGCAGAGCAAGAAAAGCAGTAGAAGGAAATAGGAAAGAGAAGTGGAGAGAAGAAAGGAAACATCTATGAAATTTCCTCTTGGGTGTGACTTCATTCCAAGAGGCCCCCTGTTGCCTGCAGGGGTTTCACAGCTACTGGTAAGCAGGGCAGTGTGGGGGGCTCTGAGCCCCAGCTGTGCATCCTGTACCAGCTGGACTTGGACTTGGTGCCATACTTCAAAATGCTCTCCTGCATCCCATGGGAACTGCAAACAACAAAGAGAGACATGAAGGGACGAATGGTGGCACCAGAAATGCACTAAAACAGAGCATTTATGTCTTTTGACCATCCTGGTGCACCAGTTACTGTTGAACTACCTGATTTTTGGAAAACAGCTGTCATGGAGTGAGAGGCAGGGAGAAAGAGGAATTCTTCCTCGTTCTGGAGAAGAGCTGTCACTGGACTTTACCTACAACCCTCTTTGGCATAAATGGCTAAAATATGGCCTTGTGAATTACAGACAGCACAAGAAATAGGAGACTGGCAGGTCAATAACAATTTCTCTTTGCATGATCACCATCATTCAGTGTTTCATCTTGCTCAGCAATGTGATGTTTCATCTAAATAGAAAGTACCACTACTTGCAATTTCTTGTCACAGTAACTTGGCTGTGAAATTTCCATTTAAGAGAGTGATCTGCCTTGTTTTGGTTTTCATTTGTAGAATGCTGCTAGATAAATTAGTAATAAATTGCAATATAATTATCAACAAATGCAAGCAAATCCCTCTAAATCAACCCACATTTAATTGCAGCAAGAAGTGTGGGGAGCTTGGTGAAAGTTTATGCCAAGGTGCCCCTGCAGAAGGGGTCTGCAACTTTGGGTGATTGACAAATTCATGTGGATTTTAATGGGCCTTAGATACTTGGGCATTTTTGAGAATCTGAGATGCAGGTGATTATATAAAAGAACAAATAAGCATCTGCTGCTGTTCTGCTTCAGCAGTCTAGCCTGTCCCTCAAACATTTTTATGTTAGCTGACTGTACTGAAGAGGTCCAGGAAAACATAACTTGAAACGGAGAGTCCCTTATCTGCTAGTAATGCTGCAGATATTCATGTCATTTCCCTATATAGACTCGTGTAGGAAGGTAACAAAGGCTTGCCTTTCTTTCTGGTGGCCTTGGGAACATTTGAGCAGCCATCCAGTGTTGTAAGTGTTATTGTATCAGCAAGAAGAGAACAAGAGGCACTTAAGAGCAGCTTTATTCATTCTAGCTGTGGTCAATAAATAATATCTCCTTGTTGCTGATGATAGCATCGCTTGTCAAGGAACATCACCATGTAATTTCTCTCGCTATTTTTCCTCCAAAGCCAGTGATTAGAAAAGAAAACAAAACAACTCAATATATCTTTCCTGCTCTTTTTCCTTTCGGACATCTCTGATTTTTGGCGTGTGCACATGGTGATTAAAATACATCCAGAATCAGGTTCTTTCACTGCCCAGAACCCATCATATAACCCACCCCTTTTCTTATAAAAATGTCACCTATTGCATTAGTGATGTGTCTCAGTATTCACCAAAACCAAGGAACTGAACTCAAGTGTTCCAGATTGGAGGCCAATTTTAAACCTTCCGTTGTTAGTCTTCATACACAATAAATTTTGATGTAAAAATGAAGTGTTATAGGATGGACAATCATAGGATGGACAGGAGCTCACATGCATGCATCGATGCACTGTTGAGGCAGTGGCTTTGTTCTCCTGAGCTGATCTCAGCATTGCACTTTGCTGACTATCAGTCGTGTCTGTCCTCTTGGTAGACTGTGGGAGTTAGAGTTGTGAAAATGTATATCCATGGAGAAACAAAAGAAAACACAATTTTTCTAAAGATCTCTCAGCAAATTCAAAACCAATTTAACTTGCTGGGTTTGCTGCAGATGTGGTACGTGATTTGCAGATCTCTCAAGCAGAAGCCTATTTGTTTCTCAATCTGCCTATTTTACCTGCAATTGCATTCCCAAACTTGGATGTACCTTGTAAGTGACATCTATTACTCAGCTTTGGCATTCACCTGAATAAAGATGATTTTTCTTGGTGCCTTGGTGCACTTTTATCACCTACTTTACGCTGATCTTTGTATGCCTGCGTGCCGTGCTGCTGTGGGCACTACCACCTCATTCAGAGAGGAACCCTTCTGCAGGAAGGTGAGATGCTTCATTGCATCTGGGAGCAAGAACTGCCTGCAAGACTTCACAGAGTTAGTTCCCAGTTTCTCTAAATGACCCCATGCTTTGATTTGGTAAACTCACTGCAAACATGAGATTCTGCTTTAGGGCTCAGCAGAGAGTTCTTTGCTGGTTATGTTTTTTATTGTTTGTTTTTGTGTTCTGAGAATAAATGTAATACTGTTGGTCTTTAAGGACCTTTACACTAATATTTTAAGCCACAGTGCTGGTCTTGTTCCTCAAAGAGAGCAGAGGGCCTTTAAAACTGTCCCTCTGAACTGCTGAGAGAACTGTCACAGCAGCCAGGTGTGGATCACCGATCCGTACCCGCCCGTATCTCTGAGGACAGAGAGGGATCTCCAGGAGGTGACCTGGCTCTCCACAAGACACCAGAGCATTTCAGCATTTCTAGGTGCTGATACTGCCTGAAGGAAAGGTGAGTCCCTGCGAGGAGCCTGAGGAAGGTGAGTTTGTCCGGGACGGTTGTCCTGGCACAGGGACAGAAGAGAGAGGAGCTGATATTAGCAGGCACGAGGAAACAATGGGGGAGATGGCCACAGAGTCACCTCCATCAGAGGTGGCAGACCCTGGCAAGGCCCAGGATGTTGTAACTCTTGTGCAAAGGCTGGAGCAGATGCCCCCAGAGATGTCTCTGCTCTGTGAATTCCCATGGGACAGGCTCGCTCGCAGGGTTCCCAGGCGAGGCAGTGGTGACATTTTGCAGCAGGTAAGCTGAACCCATTGCTTAAAGACATTTTGAAACTCAGCTTAGGATGAAATAAGAGTTCAGGTTTATGGATGGGTGGAAACATAGTCAGATGTGGTCCTTTGTAATCCCAAAATTGCTCCTTACTTCTCAAAGAAATTGCTGACACCGTGGCCTGGTGTGGGGGTGCAGAGCAATTTCTGCCCAGATACTCTGCTGCCCAGAGATAGCTCAGCAGTGTTCCCAGCTCTCGCTGTGTTATCGTGAAGCCTGAATGGCATTCAGCATCCTTCTTGCAGTCTTCCGATTACCTGGTCAAATCTGACACAATTAACTCCTCCAGCCCTAAGATGGGACTGTGAGGGGAGTTACGTGAAATGCAACGAAGTGGCAGAGAGCTGCTTGTGATAAAGTGCTGGAGCGGCACAGAAGACACATAAAAGGAATCAAGCATTTACTACTTTGAAAAACGTTTAAAGATCATCTCCTGATTTGTGGGGTTTGAATCATGACCTGGAGCAGGTGACCTTCTCAGGAGTTCTTGGTGTTTTACTACTCACTCACTCTTAGCCAGTGCTTGGTTCAAGTAACATCATTCAAGGAGTGTACAGAGATGCAGATGAGCTACTAAGGCAAAAAGTAATCCTTTGGGCTGTTTATTTATTTGGGCCAGGGAAATCAACATTTTTTTTTTTCAGTTCCTTATGATGCTTCTTTAAAATTTGGTGCAGGTATATGAGTGATCCAATAGCTCTTTGAAGACCAGAAGAGAGATGGGAAGAAAAAGGCTCTAGGCTGGGACATACTCAGGGAAGGATGCCTTTGCACCGCATACTGGGGTCTGCAGATGTTGCTGAACCCTGTGGCAGAGGGTTCACTCTCTCTGTTTTCTTCCCACCTAAGTGTACCACTTCCCTACATAAAGCATCGCACCCCCACAGTTATGCTGGCATCTGCTGTCTCATCTGCTATCCCTGGGTGCTGGGAAATGCTTTTCTTCTCTTTTACCACAGCCTTCTGATGCTCAGAGCTTTTCATCTGATATCAACAGAAGGGTTTTATGGACAGTTTTACCCCAATCCCGTTTGCATTCAGTGTTCCCATGAACCCTGGCTCATCGGGTTAATGTTGTTCACTAACACTGTGTTATTTTCATTTGACCAGGTATGGTTAATCCAAGCACAGCTTAGTTATTAAGCCAAATATTAACAAGACAAAAGGAGCCCTGATTAGTCTGCTCTACCTGCATTACACACCTCTGCTTCCTCTGCACAGCAAGCCACAACCAGTGGCCCCACTGTTGTTCTCCCTGCCCAGCCAGGCAGCCAAGAAGAGATCTTGATTTCTCCCTTTAAAACAAATGCCCAGTGAGAGGCACCCTTATCACACCCTAAGGGTCGATTTGTAAGATCAGCTCAAAGATCCAGGGCTGAACAAGCCTTGAATGTCCGTGCTCTACCAGCATTAGTGCAGTGCTGAGACATTTCCAGCAAAATACGTGGTGCGGGATCACAGTCGCAAGGTACAAAGCAGTGCAAAACCCTTTTCTTCTGTAGGGAAAGCTGAAGGCTAAAATGACCTTGTTCCTCTGCTGGAGAGAGGCTTTTGCTTTGGTGCTATTAAAAAATGGTTGTACATTTTCTGGCAGAGCATTATTCACTGCTAGGAAACTCCTGTTCAGCAAAATTGAAACACTCCGTGGGAAGACATCTCTATTAGCAAAAACAGAAGGAAAGTAATGAGCGCAAGATTTTCATTAGGGTCCCACTGCTGAAGAAAACTCAGCCTCAGTTGACTGTTTTTCAGGACACTTTTTTTTTTCTCTTTTAAAAGTCAGAATTACCCACCATATCAAAATTCTGAATTTTGACCAGCTTGAGGAATTATAACTGGGTGTTCATTGTAGAAAAGCAGTTGTGGCTCTCAAAGGAAACATGGGTTTTCTGTTCTTTTCATCTTCCTGTTCAAAAAGAGAATGGTCAGCCCCTATGCTTCTCAGACCTTTTGGAAAAAAAGTGGACATTTTTCAGGGATACTTGTTTGACAAACTTGCTGGCTATGAATGGAGGAGTTACTATGAGATTTCACAGAATTTGCTGTCTTCCCCCAGCGTGGTAGCAGGGTGGATTAAGTGCCTTCTTTAAGGGAAGGGAAAGCCCTGAGGTGTTCTGCTGAGCCTGAGGTACAAGCCATGAGATGCATCAGCTGCTCACTACAATCCATCTCGGTGTACCAGAAATACAAGGAGCAGAAACAGCCCTCGCTACCTGCTGTTTTATAAGGGCACATCAGGATGTACACACGGATTTTACATCCCTTTGAACACCCAGTGCTGCAGGTGTGGGAGCACAAGGGGCAGGCAGCCCAAGGAGCGTGGTGATGCACACAGCCATGGGGACAACCTGGCAGGAGATGGCATTTGCTAACCTGCACCAAGCCCTGCTTTTATGGCAGCCTGACACTTAACATATTTATGGCAGCCCAATGCTGCTCGCTTGCTTGTTTAATTTTCCATCTGAGGTTTGCACGTGCCTTATGAAAGCTAGAACCTAATGAAAAGAAAGTTTGCAAGTTCTCACCATCCCTTTTGTGTCAGCTGGCTGGCCATGAGTGATGAAATTGCTGAATCAGGTCTGGCCTGACAGGGGAGATTTTCTGTTTTCTTTGTAAGCTAATTTTATTTTCTCTTTCCAGCCACTCACATTATTACTGTCAGAGGAACAACACTTTTTAACACATGGCCAGCAGTGCACTGTGAGCTGGGAAAATGCCCATATTCCCATTGTCCATTTTAATTTGGGAAGCAGGCAAATTACAGTTTAACAAGCTGAAGTTATATGTAAATGGTAATAAGCACCTCCACACACAGAGAAGATAAACAGAAGCCAGAAAAGCTCTTGTGGGTGTGTACTAGATATTTCAGAGCAGCTTTATTCCTGAATTCTTGTCCAGGCTGGCCATTCATGTTAACAATAGCTAATGCTTACATCATTTCTGAT
This sequence comes from Anser brachyrhynchus, assembly GCF_964034855.1. Classification (NCBI taxonomy): domain Eukaryota; kingdom Metazoa; phylum Chordata; class Aves; order Anseriformes; family Anatidae; genus Anser; species Anser brachyrhynchus. Next base: position 87,852,367 of record NC_137696.1, on the reverse strand, counting down.
GAAGATTTTTGGTAGTATGAGCTGCCTTCTGGAGAGTTTCGCACATCTAGAAGTGGTTTGGTACACACAGGGTGCTGCTTGGCTCCAGGGCTTACCCCTCCAGTGACCTTCTAGCCAGAAAGCCAAAAAGCATCACCACTGGGAAAACAACAGAACAAGGTCAGAAAAGGCTCCCCTCGGTCTTACCAGGAAAAAAAAAAAAAAAAAAGGAAGGAAGGAGGGAAGGAGGGAAGGAGGGAAGGAGGGAAGGAGGGAAGGAGGGAAGGAGGGAAGGAGGGAAGGAGGGAAGGAGGGAAGGAGGGAAGGAAGGAAGGAAGGAAGGAAGGAAGGAAGGAAGGAAGGAAGGAAGGAAGGAAGGAAGGAAGGAAGGAAGGAAGGAAGGAAGGAAGGAAAAAGAGAAAAAGACCTTTCTCTGTCTAAGAATATATTATATATACATGCTTAGCTGAGACAAGAGCTAGGTAGTTTTAAAGCAGGTTCTCACATTAAATGGACAGATGGTCCTTCTATTGCAGCAATAATTTTAATAGGACGAGTGCACACAAATTCTGCTAATTCCCTATGTAATTTCTGAGATAGCTGCAAGTTGGTATTAAAGGTCGTAGCAAGAGGATAACAGGTAGTCTTTCAGACACTCCAATAAATTGCTAAGGAGAGTGCGAATTTTTCTTGGCACAGCAGTCTCAATTATTAGAGGATTCAATGACAGAAAACTTCAGGGAATAGCAGGCTTTATTTTATTTTATTTTATTTTATTTATTTATCTCGAGCTTAGGAGAAAAAGGAGGGTTTATAATCTTTGGAAAAGAGGGGGGGCTACTCAGGAGGACTATAACGATGTTGCGAGGCTGTGCAGGGACAAAATTAGAAAGGCCAAAGCTCATCTGGAGCTCAATCTGGCTACTGCCGTTAAAAATAACAAAAAACGTTTTTACAAATACATCAACACCAAAAGGAGGACTAAGGAGAATCTCCATCCTTTACTGGATGCGGGGGGAAACTTAGTTACAAAAGATGAGGAAAAGGCTGAGGTGCTCAATGCTTTCTTTGCCTCAGTCTTTAGCGGCAAGACCGGTTGTTCTCTGGATACCTGTTACCCTGAGCTGGTGGAAGGGGGTGGGGAGCAGGATGTGGCCCTCGCTATCCATGAGGAAATGTTTGGCGACCTGCTACAACACTTGGATGTACACAAGTCGATAGGGCCGGATGGGATCCACCCGAGGGTACTGAGCGAACTGGCGGAGGAGCTGGCCAAGCCGCTTTCCACCATTTATTGGCAGTCCTGGCTATCAGGGGAGGTCCCAGTCGACTGGCGGCTAGCAAATGTGACGCCCATCTACAAGAAGGGCCGGAGGGTAGACCCGGGGAACTATAGGCCTGTTAGCTTGACGTCAGTGCCAGGGAAGCTCATGGAGCAGATTATCCTGAATGTCATCATGCGGCACTTGCAGGGCAACCAGGCGATCAGGCCTAGTCAGCATGGGTTTATGAAAGGTAGGTCCTGCTTGACGAACCTGATCTCCTTCTATGACCAAGTGACGCGCTTGGTGGATGAGGGTAAGGCTGTGGATGTGGTCTACCTTGACTTCAGTAAGGCTTTTGACACCGTTTCCCACAACATTCTCCTCAAGAAACTGGCTGCTCGTGGCTTGGACTGGCGTATGCTTCGTTGGGTTAAAAACTGGCTGGATAGCCGGGCCCAAAGAGTTGTGGTGAATGGAGTCAAATCCAGTTGGAGGCCAGTTACTAGTGGAGTCCCCCAGGGCTCAGTGCTGGGGCCGGTCCTCTTTAATATCTTTATCGATGACCTGGATGAGGGGATCGAGTGCACCCTCAGTAAGTTTGCAGATGACACCAAGTTAGGTGTGTGTGTCGATCTCCTCGAGGGAAGGAAGGCTCTGCAGGAGGATCTGGATAGGCTGGACCGATGGGCTGAGGTCAACTGTATGAAGTTCAACAAGGCCAAGTGCCGGGTCCTGCACCTGGGGCACAACAACCCCAAGCAGAGCTACAGGCTGGGAGATGAGTGGCTGGAAAGCTGCCTGGCAGAGAAGGACCTGGGAGTACTGGTTGATAGGCAGCTGAATATGAGCCAGCAGTGTGCCCAGGTGGCCAAGAAGGCCAACAGCATCCTGGCTTGCATAAGTAGCAGTGTGGCCAGCAGGTCTAGGGAAGTGATTGTGCCCCTGTACTCGGCTCTGGTGAGGCCACACCTCGAGTACTGTGTTCAGTTTTGGGCCCCTCGCTACAGGAAGGACATGGAGGTGCTCGAGAGAGTCCAGAGAACGGCAACGAAGCTGGTGAGGGGTCTGGAGAACAAGTCTTATGAGGAGCGGCTGAGGGAGCTGGGCTTGTTTAGCCTGGAGAAGAGGAGGCTCAGGGGCGACCTCATCGCTCTCTACAGGTACCTTAAAGGAGGCTGTAGAGAGGTGGGGGTTGGTCTATTCTCCCACGTGCCTGGTGACAGGACGAGGGGGAATGGGCTAAAGTTGCGCCAGGGGAGGTTTAGGTTGGATGTTAGGAAGAACTTCTTTACTGAAAGGATTGTTTGGCATTGGAATGGACTGCCCAGGGAGGTGGTTGAGTCACCATCCCTGGAGGTCTTTAAAAGACGTTTAGATGTAGCCCGTAGTGATATGGTTTAATGTAGGACTTGTTAGTGTTAGGGCTGAGGTTGGACTAGATGATCTTGGAGGTCTCTTCCAACCTAGACGATTCTGTGATTCTGTGATTCTGTGATTCTGTGATTTTTATTTATTTCTTTTTTTTTTTTTTTCCAGGAGAGTATTTACATTTTATATAGTAGCTAATCCGTCAGGTTTATTTCATTGCCCAGGCAGGAAAGCAGGCACCACACTATCTTACAAATGCAAGTGGCATTCCCTTAGAATAGGATCTTGCAGACCAAATTTTTGCAGATAAGCTTTTAATTGTCTTCAAGCTCTTGCTGGATGTGTGCTAATCCCTTTAGTCTATCATGCAGCTGATCCAAATCCACTGAAGACAAACAAAATGTTCCCCTTGATTTCAGTGTGCCTTGGATCAGGCCTTCATTCATAAAAATTCCACAGTTTCAAAATGAGTGCCAGAGGGACGGATGGCTGCGTGGTATTTTGAAGGACTCAGTTTCTTCTACTAAACATCATTGCAACTGTTTTAATCTGCAATGCACGTCAGTTTTTGCTCAAGGTTGCTAGAAGGTTCAGGCTGAAGAGGGACATGTGCTGGAGCTATGCACATGGAGCTAGAGACATGGCCATGTGAATCCATCCACATAGGGTACGGGGGTAAATAAAAACACTCTGCCACCCGATGTCCTTCATACCACACTAAGTCAGTATGAAAATCCCACCTAGTGAATCTGTTCCTCCTGCAGACATTTCAAAAAACCTTCTTTAATCCATGAGATCCAACAACATCCATGCTTCAAGTGGTAGTACAGCATGTGTGATGTCTCTAGCCCCAGTAACCAAAATGCCTGTGTTTGGCTCCACAGGGTGTTGCCTTACCCTTGGTGATGCCTGTTCCCACCTGGGCTTCATGGTCATGTTGCTTGGTCTCATAAATTAAGAACTAGAAAACAGGTAACTCTCAGCAAAAAGTACCTGCTTTTAAAGAGTACAAATATTTATTTGTGTGGACTTCCTGACCTACTTAAATTTAATTCTGAAAAAAATATCACAGGCAGTGCAAGGCTATTAGTAATCCTTATGAGCAGATGAATGGTATTTTTGGTGTGTGTTTGGCTACCAGAAGCAAAATGAGCAGGAACAGATTGTGAGTACTTACTGTCCTTCCAGTCAGAAGAAAAAAAAAAAGGAAAAAAAAAAAGGAAGATAATTCAATGGAGTATCCTTGGAAGGAGACACTGCAGGCAGATGAACGAACATCTTCCTAAAAACCAAAGGCAGTTCAATGATTCGTCATGGACCCTACAAACTGTATGTTTCCCCCTGGATCCTTGTATGCCACCAATCACTGTAAATTAACACCTCGAGCATTAAAACCAGATGGGTTTTTAATTAAGCACAGACTGCCTGGTGCTGCCTGGTCACAGTTCCTGATCTGACCGAGACCTCGCCATCAGGGCAACCGACTGGCGCATTGCAGAGGTGCCCCCCAGGGAGGGCTGCTCTGACAGCACGATCTGACGTCTCGTCTTTTGGCATCTAAGTGGGAGAAGTGCTCAGGGTTATCACACACATCCAATAATTGCTTCCACTTCTTGGTTAAGATGTTTTAGAAATGGCTACTCAGTCCCGGTATAGTCCGTAGTGCCCAATGTTCTGGAAGAAAACCTCAGGTACAGAAAACAAACTTGCTATAGTCTCCAAAAATCAGGAATTGATATGGGGTTACATACAACACCTCCCATGGTATTTGGGGTGCGTGGGTTTAGCTGTGGCCAGCTACCTCTGTAACACAGCCTCCCACCTCATTTCCCTTTGGCAAAGGGAAATCCCCCCTTTACACTTGCAAAATGATAAAAAGTTTGTGGGGGAAAAAAAGAAAAAAAAAAAAAAGGAATGCTTTTTCTACCAAATTTTGCCACAGTAGACCTAACAAGTAGTCAAACTGTGGAGCAGACTGTCGTAGCACAGAGAGGTTGCTGACTCCTCATCCCTGGGGAGTTTTGAAGCCCTGTTACTGCTCTCACTAGCCCAGCTTTGAGCAGGGTCTGTGCCAGGTGGCCTCAGGAGGTCCCCTCCAGCCTACAAGGGTCTGTACTTCTGTGACACGAACTGCTGAATAAATCTTTTTCAACATTTCCTTCCACTTTTCTCATCTTCACGTCTTGAAAACCTTTCGCAACAGAAGAGGCCAAGGCAGCTGTCATCAGGAGAAGGAGCAGCTCTCTTCAGGGGATGGGGCTGCCAGGCGACATAGGAACGAACTTCCAAAAGTAGCTGAGGAAAACTAGGGGAGTCAATAGGCTAGAAAAATCAGGAGCAAGTGTTCAGTCTCAGAAGTCATTGTATTGGAAACGTGAAAACTGCACAACCCTTCTCCAAGAAGTCTTATATTTTTCTAAGTAGTTTCTAAGGTTCAGACGAATCCATCTTTTGTGTTGCGTAATCATATGTTGTCACATAGAAAGACTGACAGCAAACAGACAGTCACTGCCCTGTGTTCCTGTGCCACACAGAGGAGCCAAACTGGTGGTAAAGTAATCTGCAGATTGGAAGGCTTCTGCTTGTATTTAAACCTCTGCTATAACACAGAGCCTTAAAAACATCCTGCTTGTCTAAAGACATTTTTATCTTCACAACTAGAGGGAAGCTTTGCTGTTACATCACTCAGTGACTTTCCCCAAGGCATTGCCGAAAGGTATAATCAGCTTGTCCTTGGGGCACTGAGAAGCCCTGGTACTGACATCCTTGATTCCTTCTTTCCACCCTCACTGTACTGCTCCAAGTCAACCTCAAAGTCATCAGGAAAATTACCTGAGCAGCAACAACCTTAAAAGGCAGAAATGTTTTTAAAATAGCTTTTCAAGCTGGATTACTTTTAAAGTGCTGGTTGGAAATTAGATGCAATGGTGTGAATTGGAGATGAAAAGATGAAATCATCCCAGAGAAGGGAAGATGTTATGCTTCAGCAAAAGTGCATTACTTTGTTTTTGACCAAATAGATCAGCAGTGGGTGCAAAAGCATCTGAGGAGTGAGAGGGAGCATTGCAAAAGGACATAAGGGTGGCAAGAACTGAAATCATATACATGCATAGAGAGAGGGGACGAGACTGCAGGTCATTTTTAATCTGTGTCCTGGAAGGGGCATAACATTGTTTCACCTCTAATTATGCAGCATGTTTTTGAGTGAGATGTCTCCTTCCTTCAACCACCCTTGATAAAATCACTTAAGCAAGCGCTAAATTCTAAGTGTGTGAATAATGCTGTGTTCAACTCAGCAAAGACCTCAATGACTTCATTTCCTTAAGACTCCTAATAACTTTTGGGACACTGATTTTCTGCTGTGGGAAGTATTATGAGAATTAAGATTACAGCACTGTGGTCAAAGCAGGGAACTCCCTGAAAGAGAATATAGGAGGTGGAAAGACTCAGAAAGAGAGCTTTTGTCATATTACATTAATTACCTGAGCCTGCAGTATTCTGGCTCAGCTTTCCTTTCATGTCATCATCATAGTTTGTAGATAGGTGCCTGTATACAAAAGACATGACAATAAATGTCATTACAGGAAAGCCCATGCAAAACCCTTTCATCTAATTGGAAAAAATGAAAGAAAAATGATGGGAGCATTGGTTCAGCCAGAAAGATGTTGGGTACAGAAATACACTGGGAAGATTTGTCTAGATCGTAGGGTTGAAGTGAAAAAGCTGTTGGGCTCCTGAGATGCCTGGTACTTGTAGCTGTTCAAAATAAACTGCTGACTCTAATGACTGCCCTTCAGAGATAGTCTATTTTAAGACAATGGAGCTCCGCCAGAAGGAGCAATCAGAGAAATGACAGTGTGCAATAAAACAAGGCAAGCCAGGATGGGGTTTTGATCTGTGAAGGGATTTCTTTCTTGCTTGTGCTTTAGCACTGAGCATTACATGAAGTCTTGTAAACCCTGGTAATGGAGGAAAAACTGCTGGCAGACAGAGGCACAAGAACTGCATTTGTGTGGCTGAGAGGGCAGAGCCACGAGGCATGGGCTGGTGCAGGGCTGAGCACATTCGGACACAACCCACCAGACCAGGTTGCCCAAAGCCCCATCCAGCCTGGCCTTGAGCACCTCCAGGGATGGGGCATCCACAGCTTCTCTGGGCAACCTGTGACAGGGCCTCACCACCCTCTGAGTGAAGAATTTCCTTCTAAACTCTAATCTAAATCTCCCCTCTTTTAGTTTAAAACCATTCCCCCTTGTCCTGTCATTATCTGATTGAGCAGAGTCGCTCTCCATCTTTTTATAAGCCCCCTTCAGGTACTGAAAAGCTGCAATGAGGTCACCCTGGAGCCTTCTCTTCTCCAGGCTGAACATCCCCAGCTTTCTCAGCCATTCTGCATAGGAAAGGTGGTCCAGCCCTCTGATCAACTTCTTGGCCCTCCAAGAGGGGTGGGTTTTTCCACACCTTCACTGAGCATGTCTGGTTTGGTTAGTAAATATTTGCCAATTTTGCTTGTTTTTTCTACGCTCTTCTTTTTCACTTGGGTTATGTCCTGCACTTCAATACAAGCTCTCTGTCCTAGTGTTCATTAGGATTTATTTTTGCTCCTGTGTGCACTGACACAGCCATTGATGAAACGGAGTAAGTAATGTATCAGCCCGCTCACAGTAATGAATGTGATCTCTCTGTGTGTATAACAATGTAACTAGAATGGCAATATTTCTTTGTGCATACGATTTGCTTTTTCAAAGAGAATTTGACCGAGTTAAAAAGACAAATGATAGATCCTGCATAACATCAGAGTAGATTTGGGTCTTGCTTTGCCGCTCTTTTTTTAAGGCTTTTTACAGCATCTTACCCCTCACGCTTTCCTGATTAACCTGCCAACACCCGCATGCACCGCAGAGGGAGGACCACCTTCCTACAGCACTGGGACTCCATGAATAAAGTGCGTGCTAGCTCACTTCTGAAATGTGTGCAGGAGTGAGGATCGCAGACTTCCCAGCACTCACAGTGATACATAAAGCATAATAAATATAAATATATAATAAGCTCTGGACTTTGAGAAGAAGTGCCAACAACCACTAAAGCTCCCGGGAGCTCCTTCCATCAGCCTCCCTCAGCGGGTAAGACCTGTGATTACAAGTGGGTTTGCCCCACCTGTGGAGGGTCCTTCCCCCTATTGAACACCTACCCTACACGGCTCTGGCGTGCTGCTGGAAACCAGCCCCCATGGCTGAAGTTAAGGTACAATGCCTATGCCTTCTAGGGAAATAATAAATGGACTATTTATAGTATATATAATATTATATGGTACTGTACAACTTTATCTTGTTTAAACAAACGGTGACTGCAATTATACCCTACTTCAGTACACAGAAAATAAGTGAAGGAAGCATTTTCATGAAAAGGAGAACTCCAAACAATATCAAAAATCTCTTACCTTTCTTACAGAGGAAAAAAGCAACAGATTTTGAAAGGAGGGAATAACAGTATGTAAATTCTCCTTGCTCTCAGAACAACAAAAAATGCCCTTCGAATGAGGTGTATTTCTTCTGATTTCTGTATCAACACAAGTTTGTAAGCTTTAACAGGTCTTTTTAAAGACATTGTTATAAAGCCTGATGATTTCTTTTTAAAAGACATAGAAAAAACTGTGGGATTTCAGTGTTTAAAATACTGTCAGGTGGCTGGCAGCGTGCAACATGTAGGATTTATGAATAAATGGGCAAATCCCCAGCTTGGCCTCAGTAGAGCTGTGGCAATTCCCATCGGCTGATGACGACCTCGGACCCTTCAGGCTTATGGGGCGGTCTGGCAATCATGCCCATGGCCTCAGCTGATTGCTCTGTGGTCTTGATTGTCTCATTTTCTATTCTGGACATTTTTCTTGCTGGTAAGCTCCCCGGCTTTCCTCCTGTTTTTCTGTGTGTGACGTTGTTCTTCTTTCACCTTGATTATCCTGTCTGAGTAGCATGCTTGGCTTTGTGATCTCACTTTTGTGAGAACATCATTTCCAGGAGAAGTGCACGTAGCTGCCATACCCAGGTGGCATATGTGGAAAGCCATGGCGACCCAAAGCGATGGGAGCCTCTGCCCCACACACGGGTCATTTGGGAAGCCAAAGGAGGGTGAGTGGGCCCGTCTCAGGATGAGATGTGGCAGCAGCACGAAGGGGTGAATGTATGGTCCCTTGGCCATACACAATGTATGGCCAGCGCTGATGCAGATTTCTCTTCCCCATCTCCAGTCATCCACCCACTGCAATCCAGCAGCTCTCTTTGGGGGTCTAATAAATAAGCAGGCAATTGGAGCTGTCAGGACTGTCATAAAAAAAATAAATAGAAATATCACAGAAGATACAGATCAAGCAGCATAAAACCAAGCAGAAAAGCTTGCGTATGGTGACCTTCAGAGAAAGCTGAGAGTTTGGAGGGAAACCACTGTCTGGGAAGGGATTTCGGGCCATGAGCAATACACTGCTCTTTTTTTTTTTTTTTTTTTTTTACAGTATGGGGCCTCTGTGTGCAGACTTCAGACAGCACTGCAGCAAAAAAAAAAAAAAAAAAAGCCTTTTTGTGTCCTTTTGCTAAGGGAGACTCTCACAGAGTACAAAATGCTGACTGACTCCTCAGTCAAAACACTTACTGCTTCATCTGGTTATGAGGGATGACTACAAGGGCAGCATCTCTTTGTCTCGCACATACACACAGATGTGTTCTTATCATATCATGAGTTTATATTGGTTTTCTGCGCTGAGGCCCTTCAAAAATGCCATTTTCCTTGAAGAATCTTATGAAGAAAATCTATGGGATATATTCAGTAATATTCTTCAGATGGCTTCAATACAGCATAGCATTTTTCATTAAGCAGTAGATGTTGCCAACAGCTGTGTTTCATTTACATACAGAGCTTGGATTTAACAATGATCTTGATGTGGGAAGCCATTTCTGGCTGTTGGTTTTCAGCAGCTCTTCTGTCTGCGGTTGCTATTCGTTTCACAGTTGGCCTCCTAGAAATGCTTCCATGTGAAAGCTTTGTCTGGTTGAAAGGAGGGACAGGACAGTTGTAGTGCCAGGACTTCAAGAAACCCTGCAGTTCTGGGCAAATCACTGCTGTCTGTGTGCAAATGCAGGAGGGGATGGAAAAGGAAAGGCTGGACGTGGTGCTTAGGGACATGGTTTAGTGGGTGACATTGGTGGTAGGGTGATGGTTGGACCAGATGACCTTGGAGGTCTTTTCCAACCGTAATGATTCCACAATCCTCTGATTTCATACATGACAGGTGTGGTCCAGAGGCAGCAGATCCACAGCCTGTGTGTTTTGGACTCCCTGTGAGCAGTGCTCAAGGAACATAGCTCTGTATTTCCATTTGGGATTTCTCAAACGTTCTTCTTATCTGTCATATATGGGAACAACCAAATCAATTCATAATCCTGAACAGGAGTAGGAATGACAACATTACTGGAAAAACTGTTTCAAGCTGGTAGGCGGGCAATTTCACTGACGTTCTCTAATTAACACAGGAAGAGTTTCACCTTAATCCCTTTTTTTACCAGCTATTTCGGGTTGTTTTTTGTTTGTTTGCTTTTGTAGATTGGGAACTGTTTGGCGCTGTTTGCTCCCTGCCTGTGAAAATACAAATCATTGCGAGTCAAGCAGTGTCTTCATTTGCATTCACGCTTTGCTGTGGCTCTCAGCTACTTTCCTGGGTGGAAGAGGAAGCAGGATTTACTACAGAGGCTACAGATCTGCAAGAATACTAGAATATCTTGTCTGACTTTTGTTCAGTAATAGGTGACTCGGGCACCTGAGGTTTGGGAAGAGATGAAAGCCTCTAGGAATATATTCAGAGTGCTGATGGCCTGGGCTGTCACTGGGGGTTAGGCAGCTGAGCTTTGGACCTATGAGACCTGCACCCACTTCAAGGGAGACCAGACCAAGTCTGAATGTTTTTAGGGGAAGTTAAGGTCAAGCAGGATTTTCTAAAATGCTCAAGCAAACAAGGCAGATGAGTCCCACTGAATTAGAATAAAACTGTAGATGTTAACATAGGAGCTTTCACAAAGAAAATGTCTAGGAGGAATTTCTCAAATACCACATGGGGAAACACAGTTAGCTTTTTGTGGTGTGGTGTGGTGAGCCTCATCTGTGCCTGGCAATATTCCTTTTCTAGTTCAGAATTTACTTTCTTGCTGTTTTCATAAAATGTGGGGTATTTTAGCCCACTCTGACTCTGCCTGAAGTCATGCCCAATCCACATTAGTTGATCTATAGCTTCAGAAAGCTTGCCTGTTCTTTTCCTTAATTTCACAGCTGGCTTGGTAATGATACTGTAATTCCCTAGAAAATTTGTTTTGCTTACACACTGGTATGCAAGCATTTTCCTTATCAGTTTTATCTTTTTCTTTCAAATCATTTAATGCAGCCTGGGATCCTTCAGACCATACATCTGACCGCTCTGGAGGCACAGCACGCTTCATGGGGAGAGAGGGACATGGCTGAATTTATGTGGTGCAGCTGATGCATCATCCTCTGAAAGGGATGCCACTTGCTCACGTAGCTCTGGGCAGCAAAACAGCAGCTACTTGGTCGTGAAAGGTGGTGTCACCCGTGGATGAGAGGTCCCTGAAGCCAGCCAGGTGGGAGACGCTTGTAAGCCTGGACAAGGGTGTGTAAGAAATGGCGCAAGCCCATGTAACTAGGTGACGAGGTATACAGGCTCATAACTGATGGGTAGGTGGGTGATGTATTAAAGTATGCGTGTGAAGGAAGTTGGGCTTTGCAGTCATTGGACTTGAGCTTCGTTATACCTTGGTCCTACTGTGTCAGTAACCCTTTGGCACCTACCTCACAGTTGAACAAATAATTAGTATCATGGTAGCTGAACCCACAAGCCCCTCTCGTCTTTGATGGGACTTGAGACAGCATGGGATGCTTCTCACAAGCTCCCTGGTCATCTGCAGGGAAGACTCTGTCATCCCTTATGAATAATATCTTTCTTACAGTGCATCCCTCATGCTGAGCAGGGCATCCCGAAGCTGATGGGGAGAAAAATAAGTCCCCAAACCACCTTCCTGGGGTGGACAAGGAATCCCTGATCAGCCAGCAGGTAGCAGGAACAATACAACATAGAGCAAACGAGTGGATTTTATTATTCCTGACACAAACATCCCTTTGAAAAAGTTCCTGTGCTTTCACACCATGGAAAAGCTGCAGGTGAAGTCAGTGCTGAGTGAAATTCATGACATTTCTCACCCATGTGAGCCATGAGAAAAGGCACAGTTGTATTAGTAAAAGCAACACCACCGACCACAGGCGAGGTGAAGGGCTGATTTACACCCACGTTCATGCCTGCATGGCCTCGTCAGCAGCACAGGAGGGGCATCGGCAGCGTTTGGCCCCTCTCCAGTGGTTTATTGGTTGTGAACATATTCAGTAATAATTCTTTGACAGTTTATCAAGAGAATAATGATAAGAAAAGCACGGAGTCAGAACGTGTTCAAAAGAGAAAGGTTGTGTTGCTGGCTCCTATAACAACAGGTTAGTGGAAAAATTGCCTCTGTCTGTGGAGACTTTGCGTTTACCAGATGTTCTGTATTTGAAAGTCCTGCAATTAGCCTTCAAAGAGGTAAATTAGCCGTGATTCGTTTCAGAGTTAATCATTACTGTTACATATTTGAAACACCACCTGGTATTTGCAGCGTAATTAATGATATTATGCACAGTGGTTTTAAACAATCTTTAGCAATGTCTATCGTTTGAATTAAGAAAGATAATGCTATCTGCACCTGTAAAACAAATGCTCTGGCTGTGCTTTTCCATCCTTTCAGAAACTCTCTTTTAGTATGTCATTGTAAGAAATTAGCCAAGGTGAAACTGAAAACAATGCTTTAAGAAATAGAAATGTGAAACTTCATCAGATCTAGGCTGAACTCATGTTACTATCCAGTGCAGGCAAACAAACCTCCTACAGATATACTGTATCCACAGCACGTAATTCCTAGTAATACGAATCATGCAACAGCATGGTCCAACAGCAAGTTAATATTTCCACAAGGCCACGCTACTCCTAGGAAATAGGTAACTATGCAAATCAATAAGCACTTAAATGCAATCAATAAGCAAGAAGGGTCAGAAAATCAAAGTTCTTTTCTCATTCGTATGCTTAGGAAATGCTCATAGGTAGTGATTTTTAACAGCTGTCTGCATTAGCTGAAGCATGCACCCAAGCCAAGTCTAAAGTCCTCCGCAACTCTCACTCTGGAGAATTTTCTGGAAAAGAAATAGACTTTTGGAATTAAAGTCTGTAACACTAAAAGCTCTGCTAGCCTGATCCAGAGAGAGACCTTAGAAGGAAAAAACTTCTCTTGAATTCATCTGTATTTCATGCTCATTATGCTCCAGTATAAATGGGAAGGGAAAACTTTGCGGATTTGGAGCTTAACGTCTTCTGCAGAGCAAAATGCCAAGGCTGAGGAGATCGGTGCTGGACCATCCCTACAAGGATGCAGCTTTCCCCACGTGCTTCTGCTGGCCTTGTAACTCGAAGGCCTGGGGTGTTGGTGACAGTGTATTTACTTTGGTATTCGTGTGCTGTCCCACATCCTCTGTGAGATCTGAAGATGTGCTGTATCCATAGAGCTCCGGTGACGTCAGTGGGGTGAACGCGCAGAAACCAGCCACGCTAGCAAAATCCCTTTTGTGCTGCTGTCATTGCCTGGGAACAAAAGCTCGAGCAGACAAACCCTAAATTGTCGATAGCATCACCGCAGCTAAAAACTAAACAAACACATCTTGCAGCGTCCCAAAACGTCACCTGCTGAGCAGCACAGAAGCACAGGGCTGCTCTGAGTTATGTGTCCAGCAGAGACGTTACCCCAAGGGTCTGTGCTGGTGTGGTGCTCAGGTCATGGGTACTTTGGGGATAAATATCTAGCCAAGCTTGTCCATGAGGGTGAACCTTAGAGGGGTGCAAGGAGAGCAGGGCTTACTGGTAATCCTCAGAGAGGGCTGAGATTGACTGGTAGGGTCCTACCAGGGGGCACAGATATGCCTTGTCTTCTGCCTGGGACTGACTGCAAATTTTCTTGAAGCTTTAACCCCTGTAACTAGCCTGTCAGATGAACACAAATATGAAGACAGCATGCGACAGCACGGGCATGGGTCACCTCACTCCAGGTAGGGGTTTTCCAACAGCAATCGTACCTCTGGAGCTCTGTGTCTCATCCCACATGGCGGTGAGCTCCAAGTCCGCAGCAGCTCAGCGAAAACACTGTTGTCACAGGTGTTTTCTTCACACCGAAGTGAACTCCATCCGATTTTTGGGAGCTCTCCCTTCCAGATGTGTGTGTGAGCTTGGTTTCTAGACTCTGTGCAGCTGATGGGTAGAAACTGGCACGAGTAGGGGGCTGACTCAGTGTTCTCTGGGCACATGGGCCTGGGACAAGCCAATTGCTGTTTCTTACTGATGGCATTCAAATAAGTGAATGCAACAATATCATGTACAGGCACATTTTGTTGGATGATCTCCAGCCTTTGGAGGTGTTTAGGTCTCTTTCTTAAGGCTGTGTTTAATCCGTCTACAGCCTCAGGCTGTTTCCATGTAAGAGATGTGGTTTTTTTTTTATTTTTTTTAAAGTAAGTCACGGGGTCAGTTTTGTAGTTTCCTACCTGAAATCCTCCTCATTATCAGGATCTATTCTTTCACCAGAAATATTGCTCACCAAATCCTTTCCACTTGCACAGTCCAATGCATGCTATGTTTTCAAAATTTTTGCAACAGGTGCTCTTCATTAGCAATATATGTACAGCCTCAGCATTGTTAGGAGTGGCATCTAATGAGGGCTTGTGACAAATTTTTACTTTCATACGACAGCTTTCCTGGATGGAAGCCCACTCTGCCTATCTGTGTGCCTCTGGTGTTCATTTTCTAATGGCTCCATGTATTCCTTCATTAAGTAATAGAGGTCACAAGGGTTAGCCTTGGGCACTAGCTTTCATAATTTCTTGTATATGCATTTCAGTAGTCATGCACTAGTTATTAGGGCTTTGGAGGGGTCATAACGCTTTGAAAAGTTCTGCTCTGCAGAGCATGACCTTGGCAACACATACGTGCAATAAAGCAAAGCCTGGCCACTCTTGGTTTTCTTTCCCTGCCCTCGCAGACAGCAAGGTTTCCAGGAGCAGAGCGCTGGGACCTGCAGCCCCCTCCCCACTGTGTGGCAAGGGGTTAAGCTTGGAGGGGACAGACGGACTGTCTGTCCCTGCAGGCACCTCTGCTGAGTGAGTCCTGAGGTCCTTCACATCATCCCACCCGCACACACACACCAGCCCTTACGTTCAGCCCCACCAGTTATCCCAGGGTGAAGTTTTGTCAGTTTTGCTCACCTTAACTGCTGTAGGGAAGAGCTGGAGATGTGAATAAGGGCACAAAATCCCCCCAGATCTTACCTGGATGACCAAAACCACAAAGAGGCAACTGAAACTCAGCTGCAGATGGATTTCTCTAAGCTCTGGCCCTCAGAACAAGGATAGCTGGAGCTAAGCTGTTAGAAAAGGAACCTGCTGCATTACCCTGAATGGGAATCTATTTTCATCAATAAAAGAGTAGGCCAAATGGGGTGCACCTGAAAGAACTAAATGTTGCCTCTATGCCCTCATCAAACTTCTCCCAGTGGATAGATAACTTCTTGTTATAAGCACAGTCTCTAATGAGGGTGTCCTGCTTTGCTGTGCTATGCCTCCCCTTGGGCCTGCCTTTCCCATTCCTCGGCATAATTTGTGTTTCTCCAGTCCCCACACCCATTTCTCCAGGCTGGCATCATACTGATGTGCCCATGGGAGGCAGCACGCCCTCCTTCCTTTCCTCTTCTTTATTTTTTGTGCTTTATGTTAGTTGCTGCCTCCATTGCTGGGATAAAAAGGTAAATGCTATGAATTAGTCTTGGATATTCTCTGATAAATATTTAAAAAAATTACTAGATCATGTTCCATCAGGCAACATATTTATTTCTTCTGTTTGTTTGTTTTGTTTTCCCTCTAGTGTTTCAAGTTAGATTCAAAAGTTGAAATAATATTGACAAAAATCTATTCAAACAGCAAAAGGAGCTGGAAATGGAAATGGAGGGAAAAGTTATTACAAAACAATCTTTTCTTTCTTATTACTGGGCTGCATTTCACACACCTCTCCTGTGGACAGTCAAAAAGAAACAGGAAAACTGTGGTACAAAGGTATTGCTCTGCAGTGAGAACTTTGTTGCTCTCTGCTCAGAGGGCAACAAAGAGAGACTTTTGAAGTGGTGCTTCCAAACGCTTCTCTGATCTGCGGACACCAGCACGCTTCTCGCCCTTCTCCTGTGCTCGGTGTTTCAGTTTCAAGGCTGCTGGTGCACTTTGGACGTGACACCTGCAGCAAGCCCAGGGATGGCATGACCAGCATTGCCTCCAGAAAAGGAAGTTATTGTTCCTATGCAGCACGCTCCTGGCTCCAGAAATAAAGGGCCAGAGAGGTGCCCACGCAGCCCTGCTCCATGGCTGCCCATGCACGCCAGGCTGAGGGTCTCCCCCAACCACCTGGGAGCATCCCCAGCCTTGCCCTGGCTGCATCCCTGGAGGAAAGGCTTAGATATTGGCTGTGATAAAATGCAGCATTGAAATGAGCCTGGCATTTCATTCCTGCAGGCTGAATGAGCAGTACAGCCATTTCTATACAGATTGGGTGCACGCACTCAAGCAGTGACAGGCAGGATCTACAGCTTCATGAGCTGGGATGCTCAGCCCCCCGTGGTGCTGCTGTTATGACCACTAACTTCTGCCTGGGAATTTGGCAAAACTTGTCCTTGGTCTGGGTGCCAAGGAGCATAGGGCACTTGGGGATGGGAGCAGGAGGCTGCCTATGGGGGCTGGAGCTGCTGTGCCCCCTGGACCCCCTGGCATCGTGGCTGGGGCAGGCAGAGCGAGCACACACAGCTCTGCAAGGTTGCCCTCACACAGCCCAGAGCTGTGATTTGCGTCAAAATATGCTCCCAGACCTGCTGTGACTGTAATTATGTGGAAAAAGGAGATCCCACTGGGTCATACTATGAATTAATTTGGCAAGCACTGCATGAAACAGGGTCTGTACAGCTTGGCCAAATAGCCTGTGATGCTCAGTGAGTGCAAGAGCAGCTGGGAGAGGCAGCGGAGGTGAGTGCAATATTTCACTTCAGCGTGACATCCAACTGAGCTGCCACGAACAGGCCCGGGGCTGTCCAGCTCTGCTGTTAAAGATGCACCGGGGTGATAAGTGACAAGACTTAAAGTAAAAGAAGGTAGATTTAGGTTAGATATGTGGAAGAAATTCTTCACTGTGAGGACGGCGAGGCTGAAACTGCAGAAGAAGCAAATGCTCTGTGTGTCAAACTGGAGGAAGATTTTGGTAGCTCTTTGTAATCGTATTGCTAATTCAAAGACACCCTTTTTTTGCCTACACCAAAAGCTTTCATGGGATAAATCCATTTTGCAAGTCTGCTAAATGTCCTGCAGCCATATGGGCATTTGTACATTTGTTCCCTCTTCTAGACAATGACACCTAGATTTCTCATCTTCTTGTATCCCTACAATTTCAACCATTCAGGATTTTATCTCCTTCAAATCAGTGCAGAACAGTGGGTTTTGCCATTCAATTAAATATGACATTAAAAAGCACTTCATTTTTTTTGCTTGAAACCTACTGCCCAGTAACTTTATCATACAGCCACAGTCCTTGTAAGAAAAATCAATTGCTATTCTCTATTCATTTTCACTACAGCACCAAGTCTTGTGTATGTTTCTAGCAGAGTCCCATGTCTTATCTTTTTCTGTGCTGAAGAATCTAAAGCTATATTTTTCTTTTCTCAGAATAAGCTGCTCCATATCTCTTATCTCTGTATTTTTCTAATTTACTGTACTTTGAAGCTGAGATGACCCACACTGCAAGCAATACTGAGGATGCCTTTATATGCTTTTATATGGTGGCATAATAATAATCTTTCCCATTTTGCTGTCTTCCTGAGATGCAGAGGAAAGTCTGCATGTCTGAGCACTTGTCTGTTCTTTTTAGCTGCACTACCTAGATGAATAAAAGGTGTAAATCCAAATATGTAAACATTTTGCAGTCTACTGCAACAGTCATATTACTGACCACATGCCTAACAGTCCAGTTGTCTTTCTGAGCCTGTCCAAGCATGTCATGATTTTTTTCAGACAGCTAGTCACATCGACATCAAGAGCTCTTCCCTGGCTCATAAGGGATAAATCAGAGGTTGTGGATGGGTATGCGTGGCCAAGATCATTTTCTCCTTGTGTTTGACTATGTTTTTATTTGCACTCAATTTCATCTGCAAGCTTATTGCCCAGTTATTTAGTGTTCTGGTGACAGTTTTTGCAGTCAGCTTTAGATTCGAGTATCCTGATTTATTTTGTATTATCTTCAGGCCGTGTAGCACACATTGCTGCTTACCATTTTTCCATCACTATGTTGAACCGAGCATGTGGCACTCATACTAATGACCTATGTACACACATACAGGATGTATTGAATGATTCCAGTACAGAACTGTATGCACCCTGCCACAAACCTCATCCTTAATGCCTAGTTTTTAGCTTCTTGCTATTCATCACATATTAGCCCGAGAAAGAACTTCCCTTCTACCCATGACAATCTCTTTAAGAGCTGTTGGTGGGAACTTTTATGCTGTATATTGACTGGATCACATTTTCACAAAGTGCTTGACTCCTGCAAAGTGCTCTAGCAGCAGTTTAAGAGGCATGTGTTGAATTGCATGTGTATGAGGGAGACAAAAAAGGGTCTATGCTCAATGTGGTAGTTAGCAAAAACTGAGAAAAGGTGATCTGCAAAATGGCAAAAATATTAGAACTACTCCGAGCTGAGAAGACCATCAAAAATAATGAAAGAGCATATTAAACAGGTTTTATTAGAGAAAACACTGAGATTGTCATCTTCGGTTTGTACAACACTGTGATTCATGGGGAGGAGAATGGAGAAAAGAAAAAGATAAGTGAGAAAACTAGGAGAGTCCTAAAAAATAAACAAGAAAGCTAAGACAGTTGAAGGTTGTGTGAATATTTGGAGGCAGATATCTGAGGACCAAGTTCTTGTGCTGTTCACAGAGGCATTTGCACAAAGTATCTGCCACTATTTGTGCTGTCTGGTTTTATAGCTTAAGTAGTTTGAACATGAGACTGCCGTGACCTGATGGGCTGCAAATCCCATGGCTGTGTGAAGGTATATGCCTGCAAGGGTACTTGCAAAGGATTTAGTCCTTCCAGCATGCGCAGAGATGTCTACAGATGAAAACTGCATGTACACGAAAACATGCTGCTGGTACTTACACTTGGGAAACCTGGGCTCTGAAGCCACTTCTCGTAATTTCCTTCTATGAAACTGATCCAGCTGCCTTTCATGGCCATCTGACCTGCTACCTCCTCAGTACCCACCCCAGGAAAAGAGGCAGATTTATGCAGCTGCCACCACATCAGAGCCCTGCATGTTACTGGTTGTGAGGCGTTTGCACAGTAGGCAATGACAGGTTGGCTAAAGTGACGGGAAGCCTCAGCACAGCCAGACTTACAATAGGTAGTAAAAATTCAGACAGCTGAAGAAAAATATTGAATTTTAGATGGGCTTTGAGAAACTAGATGAGTTCAATGGCTCTTCTACCATTTAGAAAGCTGTAAGATTACTGGCTGCTCTGGAAGCAATGTTTCAGAGCCTAAAAATAGGCTGCTTATACCGCTCCTTCTGTTTCCCCAGGAGTGCCGAGAACATTCAGTACTTATTAAAGAAGGCATTAAAAAGAAGTTGAGGTTTGCATATTTCTTTCTGTGATTTCCCTTTTGAAAAATACCAGAATAACCATTTATAGCTACTCTTCTTGTGGGGACTCAGATGGCGTCAGAAAACGGAAAGGAGGGGATATGCCCCTTGCTGGGTCACACTGCTCGGTGCTGCGATGGGTCTGTCGGTTCCTGTTCTGCTCCTGGACATGAGACCCCATTCTCATCCCGATCCTTTCTCATCAGCTTTCCTGCCACAGACCTAGGAATTGGCTAGCATCTCAGGCCATGACCCACGGAGGAGGATTAGGGAAAGTACCGTGTTCCAGACAAAAAGCAAGAACACAATTACCATGTTGTATGTCGTTTCTGTAAGCCACAAGAAAGTAGGTCCCAAGGGATTGTGCTGGAGTGTGCTACAGAGGATCTAAACTCTGGACCAGCACCAGCAGCCTAGAGATGCTGGTCACCACAGTGAGCTATTATGGTTAGTATATCAAAATGTTCTCAGGGACATTAAGCCCCAGAAAGCTTCCATGAAAGCTGATTCACAAAAGTACATAGCCATCTATGTCATCTATATCTGCATGTTATCCAAAACCTTGTGGCTTATGTTTGCCTTCCATGTTCTTGTATCTGGTGTGGTGCCATGCACAGAAGACCCAAGGATCTGTATAAGACTTCCCACAAAAGATTTAACAGAGACGAGAAGAGCAGGTCTTTCATGAGCTTGTACTTGCAAGTCCTGGAAAACATCTTTGCATTTTACAGCAACAACTTGGAATTTGTGTTTCAATGGAATTCAGTTTCTGGAGGTGACTGCTTGTATTTTTTGTCTACTAATATGTTGTTTCCTTGTAAATGGCACCTATCAAGGTTGAGTTCCCTATGAGGCTGGAGGCTGGGTGAAAGTTAAACAGAGCAGCTTTGGCTTCACACAAGCTGCTTGCTCCATGGCCATTGAAGGAGCATTTCAGGTTTTGAGGGTGCAACCATGTCTCATCAAAGCCCTGATGGTGGGGTCAGTGGAGCTGGCCTGGCTGTGGCACGTGTACTGCTGGGGGCCAGGTAAAGCAATGGTTGAAGGTAATGGAGCAGAGATTGTTATTGATTCCTTCCCACTTTGTGGGCCTTTTTTTGAATCAAAAATGAACTTCCTGCATGCCCATGGCCTGCTACCTCTGTGAGCATATATCATGCATTTTTAGGAGCACATGTCTTAAACACAAAAAATCTTGTGTTGCATAGACATGGGAGTATTTCCACAGGCTCCTACATATAAGTATTTTTTCAGGTACATAGCCAGTCCTTGGCTTTAAAGTGTGCCACTAGATGTGAGGAAGTGGAATTCACAAAACAGGAGAAAGGTAGATAAAGAATAAAGTAGGGCTATTTCATCCCAGGGTCTTATTCCAGCTTAAGGCACTTGGGAAGGTGGGCACTTCATCTCTGCTTGTACGAGCCAGAGAGCTGAAAAAATGAACCAAGGAATTTAAGTCTCCTCTGGGAACCAGACAATGAAATCTAAGCCTGTGCTTCTGAAGTGCTTTGCCAGTAATTGGTAGCTGATTTTTTTTCTTTTTATTAATTTCTAAAGGAAAATGTTTTCAAATCTCTGATAGTTTCTGCACTTACAGTTTTTTTTTTTTAATTACATCAATAACTAAACAGAAAGAGAGGTAGAAAGTATGAAATGTCCTCTATTTAGTAAAACTGTGACAGTTTTAGGTAAATCGGTAGCATTTCCCTGCAGAGCCTCTTTTTATATTATCTATATAAAACTCTGAACAACCTAAAAGTTCCCCTGGTGTTATGAGGTATTATGGCATTTGCAAAGGATCTTCAGGCAAGCTGCTAAGCTGTGATGTTTTCCTTTGTAATTGGTACTAAAAAATATTTCCCTCTACTACAGGTAGACAGGAAAGAAAAAATGTAGATCCAAAATTAGAAGGAGCTTGACAGTATGGATTAAAAACCCAACACTGACATAGCAATGCCACGTTTGGGGCTGGTGGTAGACTTAACTGAAAACATCTCTCCAAAGTTAATGAATTTTCTAAGTACAGGGGAAAGAGTTTGCTAAAACTGGACTAAAACGTTCCATCCCTCTCTGTCATGCACACGTTATGCTTACAGTATAATAGCTGTGCTTGTGCTCTCTTAGCAGCTACTAGTAAATATAGGTAAAAGATCAATGTATGTACAATACGAGGTATATATACTCTACTTACTTATACTTACTTCCTATTTTTGGCATAAAAGCTTTTTTTGCTATGTCAAAAGTCACTTTGTATTTGAGTGATGACTCCCTTAAGGGCTATTACTGTGTATCTCATATAATCCATACACATGTGCTTCATGAAAAGATTTGTAAGGTGTAGCCATAAAATAAAATGTTATTTATTTTCTAAAAGGTTGCAGAAAAACACTATCTATGCCACCAATTATATCAGTGGTTTCTAAACTACTTGGGCCTAAGGACTACTGCCAGCTCATAATGTCTCTCCTAGACGACCACACAAAGTCCTCACTGCTGTGTGTAATTGAGAGCACTGCTGATGTGGTTCCAGCTCTCCCTGTGGGCTACTTACTGCATCTTCAAGGGTCACTGCTAAAAAATGCTGCTGTAACACCAGTGGTTATTGAGCTATTTTGAAACCTCAAAAATCATGGTCTCTGTTCCTCATTTGGACCCCGATAGGGGAACTTGGAGCGCAGAAAGCCAAGAGCATGCCATTGCAGTGTGGGGCCCCACAAGTTCTAACCAGACCAACAGCAGCAGAATATTTTTTTGCCTTCCCAAGCTGGAGAGATGCAAAGCAAACTCTGAGTTGTGTGTGCCTACAGTGATACTTGCATTGAATTAAATCCCTCAGCCTGGTGCAAGCACTCTACCTGAATTAATTTTTAAATTCAGAGCTTTTCCCCACTGTGTCTTTCCGTTTAGCTGACTGTGGTTATAAAATTGTGTCGAGCATACAAAACAATGAAAATCATTTTACTAGTGTGCTATTTACATAATACCATGCTATTAACTTAAAATCTAGCCAACATAGAAACAACTGAATACTTTCTCCTCAGAATTCCCAAGTTACTTCAGCCAACCCACATAGCAACCCCCACATTCATTAAGTCCCTGTGATGGTTTTGAAGTCTAGCTGTGGGCCAACACAATTTTTTCTTTTTCTTTTTCTTTTTCTTTTTCTTTTTCTTTTTCTTTTTCTTTTTCTTTTTCTTTTTTTTTTCTTTTTCTTTTTCTTTTTCTTTTTCTTTTTCTTTTTCTTTTTCTTTTTCTTTTTCTTTTTCTTTTTCTTTTTCTTTTTCTTTTTCTTTTTCTTTTTCTTTTTCTTTTTCTTTTTCTTTTTCTTTTTCTTTTCTTTTTTTTTTTTTTCTTTTTTCTTTTTTTTTCTTTTTCTTTTTCTTTTTCTTTTTCTTTTTCTTTTTCTTTTTCTTTTTCTTTTTCTTTTTCTTTTTCTTTTTCTTTTTCTTTTTCTTTTTCTTTTTCTTTTTCTTTTTCTTTTTCTTTTTCTTTTTCTTTTTCTTTTTCTTTTTCTTTTTCTTTTTCTTTTTCTTTTTCTTTTCTTTTTCTTTTTCTTTTCTTTTTTCTTTTTCTTTTTCTTTCTTTCTTTCTCTTTCTCTTTCTCTTTCTCTTTCTCTTTCTCTTTCTCTTTCTCTTTCTCTTTCTCTTTCTCTTTCTCTTTCTCTTTCTCTTTCTCTTTCTCTTTCTCTTTCTCTTTCTCTTTCTCTTTCTCTTTCTCTTTCTCTTTCTCTTTCTCTTTCTCTTTCTCTTTCTCTTTCTTTCTCTTTCTCTTTCTCTCTCTTTCTCTTCTTTCTCTTTCTCTTTCTCTCTCTCTCTCTCTCTTTCTCTTTCTCTCTCTTTCTCTTTCTCTTTCTCTTCTCTTTCTCTCTCTCTTTCTCTTTCTCTTTCTCTCTCTCTTTCTCTTTCTCTTTCTCTTTCTCTTTCTCTTTCTCTTTCTCTTTCTCTTTCTCTTTCTCTTTCTCTTTCTCTTTCTCTTTCTCTTTCTCTTTCTCTTTCTCTTTCTTTCTCTTTCTCTTTCTCTTTCTCTTTCTCTTTCTCTTTCTCTTTCTCTTTCTTTTTCTTTTTGGTAGCTTTTTTGTTATTTATTTTTGCTAGTTTCCACTTCATGGCTCCTCTGCTGCTCCTCATCTCCATCTGGGGTTTCTAACAGATCTGTAAAATGAGATACAGTGATGCATGGAGTGGACTCAAAGCTCTGTGGGACTGGTCCTGCTCCTGCTTTGCCCCTGCCCTACCTCTGCCTCTGCCCCTGCTCAGTCTGTCCTCCCAGTTCCTCCTACAGGATGTGTCTCTCCTGTCCCTTAGTGGCTTTGGTGCCAACATCACTGCTGCATTCTGGTCCTATACCATGGTGGCTGGCAGAGGACCCATCAGTTGTAGCTGTCCCCTGTACCCCATACCACAGTGCTGCTGCCAGCCTCACTGGTGTTAATTACGCTGCCAACAGCTTTTATGTGTCTAGCTGGCAATGGTGGAGCAGTGGTGTTCTAAATTTAGACTGGTTGGGAGCTGTTTGAGAAGGTAAACGGTGTCAGTCCATGGTTGATGGGCTGAACAAATAACACGGGACAAGCTTGCTAATGGCAACAGTGCTGTTGTATGTCAACAGTGTCAACCGGGCCAAGCCTTGAGCAGGTGATGCTCCAGTCACCCAAGGGTGGACTCTGCTCAGAAAAGGGAGGTGCAGGAGATGATGACACTGCTTTGGCTAGGTAAAGAGTATAAAGGTAGAAACCTGCCCTCAAAGAAGTAAACTACATCAATTTAAAATCTCAACCTTTGACTAAGATTGACTTTTTGACTTTGATTTATTTTTTTTTGACTGATTGACTCATTTTGACTTTCTTCCTGGACATTTCTGTCAGTGTTTTAAAATATGACCTGTTTTGAGTCTTGTTTATTCCAGAACTGTCCTCTGGTATTGTACCATCACCTTTGTGCCTGCATCAGTTTTGCAGAGCACGTGGAGTTGGGTGTCTTGGGTGGCTGCTGCAGATTGAATTTACTGAATGCAGCTCACGTTGTACCCTGGCTGGAGCACGCAGTGTGTTAACACTCCTCAGAGAGGCTGTCTGGAGAGCAGGGTGTGGAAATACAAGTGAACGAAACAAAGAAAGAGCACTAGGAAGATGGAGGAATGTGGTTGTTGCGATAACATCTTCAATTTGTGAAAGGCTCCCTCATCCTCCCTTGTCTGCTTTGTCAGAAAGTCAAGTGGCTTGGAGTTTCCAGAGACAGCCTGCAGGTAAGATTTATAAAAGTAACTGACCTCCTAAATCTGGTCTTTGGTGCTCTGTGGTAATAAGCTTCTGCAGGATTTGGGCATCTATCCCCCTGTCTATTTACTCATTTTTGGCATCCCTTTCTTTTTGCTCTCAGAACTGCAGTACTGGTACCCAAAATGTTGTACCAGAATTTCTTTAAGAGAGTGCCAAAATCCTGACCTTTTATGTTGTCTACATTTGCCTTTCTGTTCAAACCTAGCTTGTTTTGGATGGACGAGGTTATTCTTTGGTCTGATCTGGTCTGTAGCACTATGCTAATTTGTTACAAACTGAGTTCTATAACTATTACAGCTCTAATTATTCTGTCATTTGAATGCTTTTATTTCCATTTTGGCATAATTGGCTATGTGATTGTAAAATAGATACTTTATGACAGTATTTTCCTTGACAGGCTCCTCTGACCCTCTACCAAGAAAATAACGTTTATCTTTTCCTCATTACTGCAATTACATCAGGAAGCAGTAGCTCACTGAACAATATAAAAGTCACTGAGTGTTGTTCTCTAGAAAACCATTTATCCCTTTTTCCATGGCCGGGCAGAAGTTAGTAGCTTGCTTGAAGGGATTTAAATTTTACCCTAGTGAAAAGCCATGGTGGCAAATCATCCTGATGTACAGAACTTGCTAACCTGCTGTTGCTCCTACCTGGCAGTCTTGTGACAGAGGACTGACCTGCCATCAGATCACAAGCTGGTGACATCAGTGCCACCAAGTCCATTGGCAGTGTTTGAAGATCTGACCCACAGTGAAGTACATCAGTGGTGATAGGTCAGGAAAGGAGCTGGGTTCTCTGAACTGTGTGTTTACTGATCGGAAAGCCATTTCTCTCCTCACACAATTATTTTCTCTGTTTGTTTTAAAACAGTCTGTGGGAAGTAGGTAGGTTCTGATCATAGGACCAAGGGCTAATGAAGAGGCTGTGCTATTGACAGCTTTGCCTGTGTGGGAACTGCGGAGTTTCTCGCCCTTTTGTTCTTCATTGGGAGGGATCAAATCCCACCCCACTGGCTCCAAGGTATTTTCCTGAAGTAGGAAAGGACAGTGAGCAATTTAGGGAAACGTGGCCCGGAGAAACACTTGCATCAGATCTTTCTCCTGCCATGGCTGACAAGCACATTTTCCGAGTAAGTACATGGGATTCATTGCACCATGTCATCATAAAGTAAACATAAAACTGGCCAAAGAAATTGCATCCTGAAATTGCCTATTTCTTCCTGGTGATTACAAAAGCAATGTAAAGTTACAGGTACTAACTCAGACCTCTTCACGGTAGACACCTCACATTAGATGCTGAGATGCCCCCCTTGCTGTGGACACACTGCCCCGTGATGGATGTCCAGGTGAGGATCATTGCTGTGTTTTTTCTGTTCTCCCAACAATCCCTGTATTCACAGGTCCCCTGGACAGACTGTTAGGAAGTGCTGCTTTGACTTATAATGCTGGCTGAAATAAATGTTATTCATGGGAGCAGTAACATACAGTGAGTGATTTAAAAGGCAGTAATTGCTCATCTGTAAATTCTGGGGAATCACTCTCTTACTGAAAATGCTCTGAAGATCCCAAGCAAAATCTATTTTTTTTTCTCTCAACTGGAAACAGATTTGGCTGATAAATGTATAATCGCTGTGCCATGCTAAAAGATGCTTTAGCTGTCAGGAATATTGTGATAGCAGAGGCAGGAATTCAACACAATGTCTTAAATATAGAGCCCATTTTCCTACCTAATCTGAGGGCCAGATATAAAAGGGGAAAGATTTGAAGCAGCTCATATTTGTGCTCATAAGTTGAATCCTGCTTGCATTGTTCATCATACAAGGGGATTAAAAAGCAATGTTACCACTCACCTAGGGAACACAAGGAGGGATTTCTGGCACTGGCAGAACTCTGAGAAATTTTGGTTGTGGTGCAATTTCAGTCTTTTAAGTATAAGTGCTTACCATTTCTGGCAGGAGCAGAACAGCTGGGAAACTATGACCTAAGAAATGTTATGGGATTTGGTGAAGCCATGTTGGCTGTGTTGAATCACCTCCCTACGTTCAGTGTGACTTTTTGTGGCTTCCAGGAGGATCTGTTCCATGATCTTCCCAGGCGCAGAGGTGAGGCTCACAGGTCTGTAGTTCCTCGGGTCCTCCTTTCTACCTTTTTAAAAATGGGAGCGATGTTTCCCTTTTTTCCAGTGTGGACTTCACCTGACTGCCAGGACTTTTCAAATCAGATGGAGAGAGGCCTGGAAACTTCATCAGCCTTCTCCCTCAAGACTTCGTGATGCATGTCATCGGGCCCCACAGAATTGTACATGTTCAGGTTCACCAGGTGGTCTCGAATTCAACCTTCACTTTCAGTGGTGGGGACTGCACTCCCCCAGACCCTGCCTTGAGGTTCATGGACTTGAGAGATGTGGGAAGAGTGTTTGCCAGTGATGGCTGAGGCAATGCATCACCTGTGCCAAACAGCTGGGACTCCGAGGCTTAGGGGAACGTTTGACATCCTGCGATGTGATAGAGCTACCCTCTGGCACAACTGCAGAGCAAAGCAAGCTCTTGCAGACATTTCAGAGAAAAATGCACATATGAGTATGTATGAGGAGAAGCAAACGCAAGAGTGGCATGCTTGGCTTCTTGCCAGGCAGGGCGGGAAGAGCCTGGCCTAGGCAATGGACACGACAGTAAATGCAGTACCTGAACCTGAACTGGAAAAGGACATCAGGTCTTTGGACTGAAAAAAAAAAATATGCCTGTTCAATACATAAAGTATTTTCGTTAAGAAATTGTTGGCTACAGTGTAGCAGAAAATTGCCTAAATTAAATCATATGGAGCAAGTGACCCTGCAGTCTGCTGATAAATTATAATGCTCTGGTGTCTGGTCTGGGAAATAAACTAATTTCCATTCTTGCAAGGGTTGGAGACAGACATATGTATAACAGAAATACGTCTATTAGCAACCACAGAGGAAGCTATATATCTATTAGAAGAGCTGTCTGCACGTTGCCTGAAGTACTGCTAGCTGTCTGAGCAGCAGAGCAAGATGGGGACCAGCCCTGTGCAGCAGGGACACCCCCCCCATTGGTATACCAGCACCACAGCTCTCACCACGGCAGGGGTGCATCACTGAGCAGCAGAGCCAGGGTGTCCTGGCACTCCCACCTGGGAACAATTTGTGAAGCTCGGCTCCTGGGTAGCTTAAAGGGGAGATCAGGCAGCTGCTTGACCGCCCATCTTCTCTCCACTACATCAACCCCAGGCAGAGATCCCCTCTTCTGAAACCCTCCTGCAGTGCTTTTGGCAAAGGTTTGGGCATGTGGTGTACTGTGCGAGTGGTCCCTGAGCAGCAGCACTGCTGAAGCCTTGTTTTCTTGTGGGCTCCAGCTTGTGCCTGAGCTCCTGTGTGGATGAGGCATGCCAAGGAGGAACCCAGGTCATGGTCCATACGGGCAGCCATAGTCTCTCTTCCTCGTGTGAGTTCAGGAAGAGTTAGAGATGTGGTAGCTTTGACGTTATAACCACCCCATGAAATCTTGAAATCAGGGTATTGGGGATGGGACAGGCAGACAGGGAAATTTATGCATATTTATGTAAACAGCATATTTATGTAAGTTTTTTATTTATTATTTATTTATTATTTACTTTTTATTTTTGTTTATTTATTTTATTTTATTTATTTTTAATATATTTTTATATTTATATTTTATTTTTATTAAATAAAATGTTAATTTTTATTTAAATTTAATAAACAAATAAAAATAAATAAAGAATAAATAAATAAAATTTATTAAAATTTTATTTTTTATTAAATATTTTATTTATATTTTTATATTCATATATATTTTATATTTTTATATATATTTATTTTTATTATATATTTTTATTTATATTTTTTATTTATGCGTATTTATATAAACAGCATATTTATGTAAGTTTCCTGTCCTTTGGAAAGCAGGCTAGAAATGGTGATTCCTGGGTTTGTTGCAGTTTCTGATCTTTACAAGATGATTTCAATCCAAGATCCCCATTCTGATTCCAGCTGTGGCACTGGAAAATGAAATACTTCCATTGGTTTTATTGGAGCGAGCCTAGATTTTCACAAAAGCAACAAAAATCATGGTCTGTCCCTTCTATTTCTTGGTAACTCTTTTCTATCTTTTACCATTTTTTAAACTATTTTACATTTTTTTCATAAAACCAAATAAACATTTTAAGATAATTTGAATTATTCTTTTACTGATGCAAAAGTAAAATTATGGTGGGATTTTTGCTGCTTTCATCCAGCAGATATGAACAGAAGGAGCTCTCTCTATTACTGGAAACCTTACAATATGATGCCACCTTCAGGGTCAAGAGGACATCTGTGGGCATTTACATGACAGCCAACAGCAATGTGACTTTTATGGTAATGCAATTGCATCTTCGTTTGGAAAGGAAAATAGCGGTCTCCTGTTCACTGGGATCAAACATCAGATCTCAGGAGGAGTATTTCGCAGACACAAGGCCTGGCAGTGGTTACTTAAAAAAAAGAGATGACTGCTACAGACATCAAGACTGTTTTTGAAAGAACATTGTATCCTTGGCAAGATGGTATTGGGCATAATGCTGCCACATTCTTTTTTTTTTTTTTTTTAAGATTTCAGATAACATATTTACTAGAGAAACAAAAAGATTCAGTAGTGAGAAGACTGCAGAATCTTTAGCAATTTAAGGTATTTAAGTCTTTGAATATATTGTCATCACATCAGGTTTTGTCATGAGACATGCATGAAAATAAATTATTTGAAGAATGTTTAGCTAAATGGTTCATGTCCCTTTAAGATTTAAAAATAGGTTTTGTACCAAAGGAAAGCAAAAGGTGAATTATTCATCTATATTTATCGGTTCATATTAAAATATTAATACAGACACCTGAAAAGTAGTTCTAACCTTTGATAATCAGTCAAGGTATATGGAAGGATCCTGAAAAGTTCTGCAATTTTGAAGCTGAAGCATTCAAAATTACTGGTGTGTTTTGAATGTTTACTCCCCTATATTGAAGGCACGACTGATCAAAATGTGCTACATCTGAACTGAAAGGTTGCCAATCTCTAGGTACATCAAAGAGAAACCTTGAGACATTTCAAACGAAGCAAAAATTACATGAATTCACAGTGGATGATTTTTTTTTTCCCTTGATAAGCCATGCATTGCTTCAGTAATTCTGACCTTTGTGCTAAGGTTCTTTGATGAGGTACAGCAATAGGGGGTATGGCTATGTTAAGTGGTAGGTCCATGCCTCTAGTTTCTCAGGGAAATCAAGGTAACTTCTTGTTTGCAGTCCTTCAAAGATAACACTAATTTCCTCAGTCTTGCTGCTTCTCCTAAACCAGTACATCTTTAAAAACAGGGACAAATGAAAAAAAAAAAAAAGGCAGATCCATCTTATCTCCAGTTCAATCCACATGCAAGATCACTGGGAGCGGTGGTAGGCAGGGATGGGCTGATGAAACATTGCAACAAGCTCACATTCAAGCAGGAACATGTGTATAGTCCTCTCCTTAAAAACCACATATTCTCCTTGAAATCTCCAGAGGTATTGCTGCCACCTCAGAAAATGAACGGCCATGTGGTTGATAGCAAATGTATGGTATTCACAGAATCATCAATGGCTGGGCTGCAAGTCCTAATTACTGAGAAATTTTCAGGGGCTGCATCTACTTTATCAAATGGTTCATCACAGCAGGAATGAGTCAGGGGAATGAAGCAGCTGCTGATGAGTCCTCACATCCACAGTGCTGGTGATTCTTGTGTTTTTTTTTTTCCCTTGGACTAGATTCTGTCTAGTTCTTTGGAGGAACAGTAGCCCCCTTGTACGTGGCTTGAAGTTGTCCATGGCTTTGGTTGATGGTTTGGACTCTTGTGTCCCCCCAACAAGTGGGAATACCCCTGGAGCTTCTAGGCTGGTGCCTCCAAAAGACATCTGCTGCAATTGCACCCAAACTGCACCACTGTGTGGGAAGCTGACAGCTGGGGAAATTTCTTCAAAAAAGCATTACGACAGTGAGCGAAGGCCTTGGTGTTAACACAGGTATGGATAACCTTGAAAACATTTACAATGTCATCTAGAAAATATTTATTGGCATGACCTTAAGATGTTTTAAATAGCTTGAGAACAAGACTGCACATCAGAGACCTAGTTTATCTTTGTGGATATTCTCCTGGCAGCAAAGGGGTTTATTTTTAAGATTGTTTGGACCCTGGGTAACTACTGAAGGTAACGGCTATGTATGGCATATATGAAGTTGTCTAGCTACACCAAAGTAAAAACTACTTGTGTTTGGTCTTCACAAGGTTTTTAGATGGTAAGATGGTAAACTTCACTTGGAGATATAACTAGGAAAAATAAAGCATTTCTTATATTGGTGATTTGGTCTGCATATTTTACAGTGCTCTAACACAGGCTGTTTGCTAATAAAAACAACCACTTATACAGGTTTCACTTTATCACCTTAATGATTCAGATTGTAACTCAGATTGTTAGGGGAAAAACAAAATTAAGGTAGTTTCCCTTGCCAGGACAAATTCTGACTCAGCAATATAAGCTACATTAAATGCAACTATTCCCACTGATTTCACTCAATCTCGCCTAAGTTTCTCATATATTTCTTAGCTGAGATAAAGTATTTCCACGAGAAATGAACTGGGTCGATGTGAAACAAATAGTCATTAGTGAAGTTTATCAGTCACTCTGTCACGGTTAAACCTATGGATTAAAAAGAGAAAAGGAGATGGAGGAAGACTGATCTTTAATGTTGGTGCTTGTTTATAAAAATTGAAATAAGGGAGACTAACCTAAACTCATGTCAGACGAAGGGTTTATATGCTGTCATAAGATGATACAAATATTTATAAACTTAAATGTATTCAACTTGTGCAGTAATATTTTATGTGCAGCCAAGTGGCATTCAGTCAAATCCAACATGTTGTTGATTACCATGTTTTTAATCATCTGCTGGAAAATTGGTTGTAAGTATTTCTGAGATTTGGTACCACAACACTGATCCTACCTTATGGTTTATACACATTTCCAAAAATAATAAAGCTATTGCATTTTTTTTTTAATCCATACAACACTGGAAAGCTAAACAGGACAATGCAGTAATGAATTATGATCACTCTGAAGTAGTTTTTGTAAAAAGCTAAAAACAAGTCTTCAACTTCTGCCAAAAACTAAATAAATGATCTTAAGTCACTGATGAAACTTAGGACTGTTTTCCTGTTATCCATTTATGTGAATTGATGGAGTATTTAAAGTGCAATTGCATTTTAATGTGCAGAAATAGACTTCTGCAGGGTTTGGTAACCAGAGAGGAACCTTCTGATACTTATTTCAGAGAACCTGTGAGATCTCCATCCCTGGAGGTATTCAAGATGTGCTGTAGCTGACCCTGCTTTGAGACTGGGTCTTGGACCAAGCAATCTCCAGAGAGATTCCAATCTTCCAACCTTTTTTTTTTTTTCTTATTTATTTATTTATTATTCTGTGATTCTGTTTATTACTAGTTCTAAGATGTCTGATCAAAGTTTGAGGCTGCTAAACTTTAACCCATAGCCAAAATAGTGATTAATTCCCTTTACAGAAAACCTTATAAAAAAAGCCACAACTTTAATCAGCCCATCTTTTTTTTTCTTTTTTTTTATTTTTTTTTCCTCCTCTATTCTGATACTTGCTATCAGCATCTCTTCCTTTAAGTGGGATAATGTCTTTCAAAATAAATCTCATTTGGGATATTTCCTTTGGTCAAGGAGTCATTTCAGAAGGTTAGTTTTCTTCTTGTGCTGGTATCTAGTAAGAACAGTTGTGGAGAAGGTGATAGAAAATGCAAGTAAAGGAAAGGAGTGCTGTGGAAACTAGATACCTGTATTTTGGAGGAGCTGAGATTTTGATTTGATTTTTGTTTTCCTGCTGATTTGGACTAAAACTTCACATTTCAAAATTGAGAAGAAAAGGGAAAAGTTTTTTTTTTTTCCATGTCAATCAAAATGTTTCATTTCTGTTTTGTTCTTTTAATTATAACCTTATACATAGCATATGCTTAACCAGACTTAGAAAACAAACAAACCAATAAAACCACAACTTAAAGCATAAGGAAAGAAAGAAAAATGCAGAATTCTGCAAATATTGGAATAATGTGACAATATTGGTGAACACTTTCCCCTTTTCTCCCTTCAAATCAGAATTTTGATAAAATTAACGAATTGTTATTAAGCATATTCAAGTCAGCTACGTTTGTGTTTTCCAACAAATCTGCCTTTTGACCATATCTAAGATACAGTGCAGAGGGAGAACTTGGGAGACATGGTCTTTGGGGATAGCTTGGCTGTAGTTTCACCATGTTACCTAGTAAAGTGCCTCACCCCTGATATCTGCTTCCTTATTCGTAAAATATGGATAACAGCAGCTGCCTCTGTGAAAGCTCTCAAGTAATGCGTTAGAAACCACCATATGTAAAAAGAGGTTCTTCCACCACCACAGTCAACCTTTGCTTTATATCAGAAACTTTGGAAGCAAACACTTTTCTTAAGAGAAGTCCACCTTTGAGAACTGAGAGAGATCAGTCAATGTTTTAAAAAAGAGATACCTGAATTTATATGTTTAAATATATTTTGAATGTGTGCAGACAGACTACTTCCAGATGAGATTTTTCTCCATTAACATCAGTGAGTGCAGCTAAAAAAGGAATTATCTATATAGACTATCTAAATAGTTATTCCTTTAAAAACAAACCAACAAACAAACAGGTATATTTAGTTAATATTTGAGTGAGAATTTTGTCTTTTGTGATGTCTCTACAGGTCTAAAATAATATAAATGTGGGACCTTTCTGGCCCTAGTAGTGCAGAGAATGAGTTTCGTAGAGTAAGGTACAGAGGTGACTGGTGGGACAAACTGCAGCAGAACTGGTCACAACGCTTCTTCATGAAATATTGTCTTATTTCAGGTATCATTGGAAGGTACTGGAAAAGTCCAGACAGACTGCCTAAATTGATGTGCTTCTTCCCCAGTGCCTAGCTGTGAGCACCCAAACTGAGGAACGAGATTATCCCCCACAGTGAATGTTTTTCTGTCATTTTTATCCTTCTGCCTTCCCAATTCAGTTCCAGCTGTCTCCGTGTTATCTGTCCACTGCTCCTAGATCTCCTCATGTCACCAGAAGACCATTAGGCTTTGGTGATACCCCTCAGCTCATTACTCCCCTGCCCTTCTGGCTGCTTTGTCCATCCTGCAGTGCAGGAGCCTCTTTCTGAACTCATCATACTCCTAGACCCTCAGATACAAGGGATCACAAAATTTGTGATTACCTTTCTTTCCATTATTGTTCTTCAGGAGTTTGACCTTATCCCTCTATTATATGGTGACTGACAGTTCTCCAGCACTTCAGGCATTTACACGACCGTGGGCACGTGGTGCATGCAGGCTCCAGCAATCACAAACACGGTGCTTTCGATATTTGTCAGATATCATCTCACCTCTTACTATAGCAAAGAGTTGCCTGGTAATTATCACAGAATCACAGAATTGTAGGGGTTGGAAGGGACCTCAGGAGATCATCGGGTCCAACCCCCCTGCCAAAGGAGGTTCCCTAGAGCAGGTTGCCCAGGTAGGTGTCCAGAACGGTATGAAATAATTGCTTATTCTCTTTCCTGGTAACAAGCATGGCAGCTTAAGAACTTAAGAGATGCTTTACTGGGTCATTTTACCTAGTACCATGTCTCCAGCAGCAGAAAATAGTGAATCCTTGGGGAAAGATAACAGAGCAAGGCGAATGTACTGGCAGTTGCCCCCAGGATTTTCTTTGAGCAATAGCAGTCCTAGGCTTCTCATAAGCCAAGAGGACATAGATGGTTTGCAATGATGTTTCAAGGCTTTTTTTTTTTTTCATGAGCTCATTTATACTTTTCACCTTTTTGACTATGACAATGGTATAATTGCACACTGTACAGAAGAAGTACTTTTGTTGAAACCTTCTGATAGATGAATTTGCAGGATGTGCCTGTGTTCTTATATTAGGAAAAATAGTAAATGAATTATTCCTGTTCACTTCACCTATGCTACTGTTGATTTGTCTGAATACTGAATGAATTTTGTCACCCTGTACTTGTCTCTCACATCTCCTTTCACTCCTCCATCTTCTAAAACACAGTCGTCATTTACCACACAGTTTGGCTGGCTTATTTATACAATTTTACAAAATTGCAAATCTTAATCAATTGTTATTTGTATATTTATCTCATAAATCACAAGCAGTCTGGTTGAAGTAAAAAGTTTAAACAATGTCAGAATTTGGGTAAAGTGTAAACAGAGCTATCTGAGAATAAGTATGTGTATTTTGTTCCTCACTGAACCTGTATTTCACATGCTTGTCTTGTAAGACTGCCATTGCCCAGTCAGAGAACAAAAACTGTACCACGCAATTTAAGCAGCCAGTAGTCAAAAAACCTTTTGACATTTTTTTCCTGTTTCTAGGACAAATTTTTAGGATGTTTTCATTTCAGAATTTCAAAACTAAATTCAAAATTTTACATGCTTCTGCTATTTCAGTGTTATTCCTTGTCACACAATAGCAGAGTGTGACATGCTGCTTGACACTACTATTTGTATCTACACCTAGAAAGTGTTAAGGGCAACTATTGCACTATTCATTTTTTTCTGCCACTTTAAAGCTACAGATGTACACCTTGGTTTGCTTCTTTGCATCAGGAATAATCTCTGCCTTCTTTACTTATTTTCAGTTTCTTTTAAAACCATCTAGAAACACTCTTCTTCGTGCTATTATTATTATTATTATTATTATTATTATTATTATTTAGTATTGCTCTGGATTTCAGCTGCCATGATTAGAACTGCAAATTTGTCTTGCAGCAACCTCATATGCAGAACTTCAGTACTCAATATATAGTTATTTTCAAGTGCAAAGTTCAGGCTTTTTCTGGAAAGATTTTAGCATATGTATTTACAATATAATCAGTTCACTGCAGCTGTCCTGCAGTTTTATAAAAGTGAGATTGTCTCACTGTGCACTAATGGAAGAATTCTTGCTGACATTATATTGACTGTAAAGAATGTGCAAACCCATGTGAAGGGTTATTTATACTTTGCCATGTGCTATTAATAGCAGAACTGGGTAGCATTTGGTTTTAACGATATATGAAATCACAGTCCCTCTCAAATCAAACATGTCTTCTATAGGTAATGGCAACAATAGCACAGCTGGACTTCTGCACAGCCTGAATCCCTGTGCTGGCTCTTCTGTGATTCTGAATGGTCACAACAGAAGACTTCTACTGTGCTGCAGTCAGAAAGGTCAGGGGAGACTTCAGCTTACCCAGGTGTTTTCAGGTGGCCCTCAAACAGGCATCTAGCTCAGGGATGCCTTAGCTCTCTTGCTCTTGACAATCCACTAATTACACTGACAAGCCTTCCATCCGCAGTGCTGGGAACAGCCTCAGGGCACATGCAGGCACCTAAATTCAGGCAGAGCAATCTTGAACCAAATCCTCACTTAGCTGTGGCCAGTGTGCAAGGTCTGCCTCTGAGCTACTGCCAGTGGAGAAAAGCAAGCATTTTTAGTGTGAAG
The DNA here is from genome assembly GCF_964034855.1 of Anser brachyrhynchus. Taxonomy (NCBI): domain Eukaryota; kingdom Metazoa; phylum Chordata; class Aves; order Anseriformes; family Anatidae; genus Anser; species Anser brachyrhynchus. Next base: position 87,816,013 of record NC_137696.1, on the reverse strand, counting down.
TGACTGTAGATTGCTGACATCTAGATTGGAAAGTGAGCAATTGTGCTCTAGAAATACTTGGTGGATTCCGCGCCCCCCCCCCCCCCCCCTTCTAGTTATACGAGGGATTTGGAATATGTTTCTTATAAAACATACAAACATTGAATCAGATGAATCATACATCAAGTTTCTAAGATTTATGTATTTATTTATTTAGTATTCTTTAAGACATACAGTATGCTTAGCAGAGATCTCTAAAATGAACAGAACTGTAAGACTGCTATGTGTCTCTTCTAAAAAACACGTATAGGTGGAATATTTGGAGCCTGTAACTTTTTTCTGTATTGAGATGCCTGTTCTCTGTTTCTTTTCAATGTATTTGCAGGTAAAGAGTGCAGTCCGGATACCATCTGATGCTGTTTGGCAGAAAGAATTAGAAAAAGAGCTTTGTATCTTTGACTTTAATCATCTTGGCAGTAGGTCCACCGGTGTTCTGTAATTCTACAATATTGCAACCGAGAGATCATAAAGTGTGAGAAGAGGAAAAGGCAGCAGAAAAAAAAAAAAAGAAAAAAAAAAGGAAACAATCTTCTGAATCAGCCTATTTTAACAGCACTAATTCAATGCTTGTGATTTCTTTTTCTTATGTTAATAAACACATAAAAAGCAACCTATATGCATAAAATCTCGTTGCCAGTGATGGAGAAGAAACAATCCTTCCTGGGAGCTTTTATTAGCAAAGACATTAAGCAGTTCCTTAGCAGGAAGGCTCAGGCAGTGTATGAGCACTGTGCTACAGCACTTGCAAGATAAACTTTCCTGTTTACATTTTTACTATTACAACCTAACCATGACTGTTGTCATGCATGCAGGTTTAATAAAAATTAACAATAACTTTTGTAGCCCAAGGCCTGAAATGACAGTCTGTAAAGAGATACCTTTATTAGTTTTCCATGAGTCATAACATTTATGTGGGGTTTAATCTGTTATTTTCTTTTTCAACCAAAAAGGCTTCCACAAAGTAATCTTTTATTAGTATAGGTTGTAACATGAAAGAAAAGGACATTCTGCCTGACTTTCAATTTTTCTGTATCAGAAAAAATAAGGAAAAAAAGAAGTTGTTTGCATTAGGAGTGACAGCAGATGACATTCATTTAATCATGAGATAAATAAACTAAATGCAACCTCAAAACACTCTCAGAGGGTGGTGAAACACAGAAAGCCTCAGAGAATAAAATTAACTATCCTTTTAACAGTCACCCTTTTAACAAGAGACCATAGGCTCTTTTTTGTTTTGTTTTGTTTTGTTTGTTTGTTTGTTTTTTCCCCCTGCATTTTCTTGCTCAAAGACTCCATTTGTTTCACCTTGGGCATAGCCCTGCTGGATGTCAAATGTGAAATCCCAATGCCATTGTCCAGATGATGGTGGCAGCATCATTTACTGTTGTCCCAATCTTTAAACGGGTTTGTAGCAACCAGCCTCTGCCATTAACAGTAGGATTTTGAACAACCTTATCTGGCACCATCCCGCCTGCTGTCTGCTTACCTACATCAGTGCTGCCAGGATCGATGTGCCAGGGAGAGTTGTCTGTGGACAGATATTCACATTATTTCTTCTCTAGACCTTTGTATGGGACAGCAGAGGTGGAAGGTGCCATTTGGGATGTAAGATCCTTCACCATATGATCTAAAATGCTCTTCAGAGAGCTTTATGTCAAAACAGATGTTGTGGTTTCCAATTCCTTTATCAGGCTGCAGCAAGTACACCAATATACGGAAGTGTATTTTTTATAAGAATAATTTTCAAACTATCATTCAAAGCCTTAACTTCTCTGTCTGTGGCTACTTAGTCCCAGTTAACCTGTTACAAGACTTAACCCAGATGTCCTTCAGGTGATAAATTCTTTAAGCAGCACAGTTTTTAGCCTAGAAAAAGCAAACCCAAACTTAAAAGACTTTGACCTTCCTTTCAATGAATGATTGAAACATAACAGCACACCTGGACCTTGACGCTGTGGCTGGTAAAATCAACAGCACTCCTCTTATTGGAGAAAAATCAGGACATTACCTTGTTACTCAGAGGGGAAAAAGAAGTTGAAACAGAATTATGCCAGGTGATGTCACCTAAGAGTCATATTCTCAAACATATCCCTTTATGTTCCACCTGAATTAGAAGTACCTGCTCCCACTGACCAAATAACTCATCTTCTGTTAGCGGGAAAGACTCTGCAGTTCTAAAATCAGTCTTGCAAATAAGTACATATTCATAAAAGAATATCAGAGCTCTGCCTTTAAAAGGCAAGCACACAGAGAGCTAAAAATTGCTGTGAAAGATAACAAGGAGACTTCAGTAAAGACAGCTCAGTGGCCTCCAAAGTAAATGAGATACAGGCAGGACAGTGCTGCATGACACATCCCAGCCACCGCTCCAGGCGTGCAGCTGGCAGGCTTCCCAACAAGGCACCAAAGCAGCTGCAGGGGGCTTCTCTCTTACAGAACCACTCCAAGCAGCAACTTGTAGGCAGATGGTATCACTGCCGAAAGCTGTGAAAGACCCTCTATTGGATACAAGCACACCAGGGAACACGAGCACTTATTTCAGGGGACGGGTACCTTTTTTGGGGTAAGCAGCATCCCTCCCCACTCTTACCTTGCCAAACCCCAGGAGATATGTATGGTAAAGGTATTACCCAGGGGAAATGCATGGCTTGGTAGCCTGGGCACCGCAGGTGCTGCTGCTGCATTGACGTGGGTTTTATGTATCTTGATGCAGAAATTAAATAAAGCCAGAGCTGATGAATATCTCTGTGGTCTCCTACTAGATGACTCTAGGCAAATGTTTGTCATTGCAGAAACCTAATCATGGGTACCACAGGCAAATGTTGGTGCTGCATAACTGCTTGCAATGATGCAAGCTTTGCTGTTTCTCCCCCAAATTAGCAGGAGTTCAGTTTGAGTTATGGTCTTGTGTATAGGCATTAAAACAATTAGCACCCTTCTGCTCAAATATCCATGAGCCAGCCTCCACGCCAGGCCTGCACACTGGAGCATTTAAGAGAGATGCAGTGTATTTACAAAACAGAACATGATCTCTTCATCTCCTGACTGATCTGATGACAACTTTGCTATTGCTGCCAATGTTTTAAAAATCTGTTGGTTTTCTTTGCATTAAGAGGTTTAAACAGAAATAGTTATCTAAGCCCCTGATTTGCTCTTTAAAAATTAACAGAAAAATACTGTAAAGGGAAAATAACTCTTTTCTGCCTTCTCTGATGTGCTGCCAAAGGCAGTGACTTGTCATTGACCTAGTAGAGCTGTCACCAAGACCTATTCTCACCCCACTCCTTGCAGAAATATTTAAATTACAGAACATGAAACTTTCGAGACCTCTCAAAAGGCAGTGGCTTTAGATCCAGTGAGAGAGAAAAGGTTATAAATTGCCTTGTCTCATTAGTATCTTGTCTTCAGCTGTTTACACAGAGCTAGGAGAATCTTCTTTACGCAGGGCAGACAGTGCCGGGAGAATATCATTCTCTCTGATGCTTACAGTCCAGTCATGGACTCATCTGGAGGAAAATGGGACATTTCTCCATGCCTCCTCCTCCTCCTCCTGTCAGAGGGCTCAGTGGTGACTTCTCACAAGCAGCTGTCATTTTCTTTCTATGGGGGCCCGTGGAGGAGACAGATCTCTGCTTCATTAGTCGTATTTACCACATAGCATTGTTTTTCCAATGACTTAAGATCACCTTGCCTATGAAATAAAAAAAAAAAAAAGCCTGAATTATTAACTGTGCAAGAAGTGTGGGCTGAAGCATGTGTTTTTTCCTCCTACAGTAGTTAAAGGAAGTAATTCTCCAATCAATAGAGTGCTAAATATATTGAATCGGTGCTGATTTTTTATTTCTTCCAAAGAACTGTGAATACTTTTATTTTAAGAGCAACTAAAACAAACACATTAACATACATCTAAAGCTTCAAGTCCAACTTATCCTCATTGGCAATGTGGTATAAACAATTATTAAGGATGCCAGAAATGTAGTTTCTTGTTCTAATGTGCATGTGTTTAATCCAAAGCCCAAGGATAGTTTCATCAAGTAAAACGGGGCTACTTCTGCAGAAAACTGAGCAGGTGCATAAATTACAGAGTTGGAATAAAATCCATTTCCTATGTGTTCTGGGATTATGATGTGGCTCCTCCATTAATCTTCATTATTAATTAGCATATAGGAAGAATTCCCTTCCAGAGGTTTGTCAAATTAGTGTTTCACTGACTTCCTGCTATGTGAGTTATGTTTCTGTACTTCAACAGCAATGTGACACACAATGGGAATAAGGAAGACAGGATCGGGATCCAGTATGTCCTTCATTTGATTTAAATTTTATTTTCAGACTTTTGATTCAAAGATTTGTTAAAATTTGGCAAAAAGAGCCCAGAGAATGTACGCTTGAACAGCAAGGCTAGGACCAACTCTAGTGGCTTCTACAGGTGAGGAGACAAAGATTATGCTTAAACATTATTTCTCGAAAATCATTCCTGAATGGTGGATTGACAAAAAGCAAATGAAAGTGAATCAGAGGAAAGAAGAGATGAGGTGAAGAGACTGAATATGTCAATGTATTTGATATGTAGGGCTGTATAAATTGATCGCCTAAGGTGAAATACACCTTACTCCATTAAATCCGTATGGTATGGCACATAGTATTCAGTCCATCGATGCTTGGTTGTAGGCACTAGCTGGGACTATGGCCCTTTGTAACCAAAGGCTGAGGATCCTCTACCACACCACCACCCAGGCAGGTCCTGTGCAAAGCATGGCAGCAACCAACAAAGGGGCTGCAGGGAAATAAGTGGACCTAGTTTTGGAGACATTTGGACCTCAGCCTCTAGCACCCGTCAAGATGCAATGCAGTGCTGCAGGAGACTGCTTGTGTGGAAAATCTTGGTGAGCCTACTCATGAAAGTGGGCAGAGGGAGGCATACTGCAAGCCAGGACCTGCACTTGGTGGCACCCACACTCACCAGCACCCCACACGGGACTTCAGTCCTGAGGGGCCCATAGGAAATGCATGTGGCTAGTTGCTGATCCTCTTCCTTACCATGACACTTACAGGCATATGTGAAGCTGAACAGCTCCCAAAGTCCTTTATCTGTCTAGTCTCTGCATGGATACCCAGCCCCACTCTGCTATCTATGGATTTGGCTCCATATGACTTGCTCCACAGCATAAGTCCCCATGGATTTTGGCCCCGTGTCTCCAAACAAGAAGTTCATCAGCTGTCTACTGACGCAGATATCTTTTACCTTCGGCAGTTTTCCAGATTCCACATTCTGGAGCACAGCTTTAAGGAAGAGACTAGAGCGAACAAACAGTCTGTTCTTCTCATATGTTTCTTGGGAGACATGAGTTTCTAATCCCACAGATTTGGGCTGGTCTTCCCTTCTGGTTTGATTGGCTGTAGAGGACCAGAGCACTACTGGGACCACCGGAGGGCAGGGCAGGACGTGCAAACACAGAGCAATGGATCTGCCTCTGCCTTCGTGGTGTACCTCTGGAGATCCTCCAGGAAAGT